>NW_028123212.1:0-264519 GCF_965194805.1 Balaenoptera borealis
AACCCTAACACTAACCCTAACCCTAACCCTAACCCATACCCTACGCCGTACCCGAACCCCTCCCCGAACCCATACCCCAAGCAGTACCCTAACCCTAACCCTAAGCCTAACAATAACCCTAGGCTACCCTTGACTGCTTCTGCCTCCAATAGATTACCTAAGCACTAGTGTTTTAAGGAACAGCTTAAAAAGAGAATCCTAAAGTGATTTCTTTATAATGGGTGTGTTCCTTATCTTATCCTAGTGTCTAAACTCTTCTCCATGGCTGGACCCCCAAATAATATTCCTTTACGTGCTAAGGGGTATCTAGAGAGTGGGATAGGTTTAATAACTACCCTAACCCTAACGCGTACCCTAACCCTAACCCCTACCCTAACCTTAACACGTACCCTAATCCTAACCCGTACCCTAAACCGAGCCCTAATCCTAACACTAACCCTAACCCTAACCCTAACCCATACCCTACGCCGTACCCGAAACCCTCCCCGAACCCGTACCCTAAGCCGTACCCTAAGCCTAACCCTAAGCCTAACCCTAACCCTAGGCTACCCTTGACTGCTTCTGCCTCCAATAGATTTCCTAAGCACTAGTGTTTTAAGGAACAGCTTAAAAAGAGAATCCTAATGTGATTTCTTTATAATGGGTGTGTTCCTTATCTTATCCTAGTGTCTAAACTCTTCTCCATGGCTGGACCCTCAAATAATATTCCTTTACGTGCTAAGGGGTATCTAGAGAGTGGGATAGGTTTAATAACTACCCTAACCCTAACGCGTACCCTAACCCTAACCCCTACCCTAACCCTAACACGTACCCTAATCCTAACCCGTACCCTAAACCGAGCCCTAACCCTAACACTAACCCTAACCCTAACCCTAACCCATACCCTACGCCGTACCCGCACCCCTCCCCGAACCCGTACCCTAAGCCGTACCCTAAGCCTAACCCTAAGCCTAACCCTAACCCTAGGCTACCCTTGACTGCTTCTGCCTCCAATAGATTTCCTAAGCACTAGTGTTTTAAGGAACAGCTTAAAAAGAGAATCCTAATGTGATTTCTTTATAATGGGTGTGTTCCTTATCTTATCCTAGTGTCTAAACTCTTCTCCATGGCTGCACCCCCAAATAATATTCCCTTACGTGCTAAGGGGTATCTAGAGAGTGGGATAGGTTTAATAACTACCCTAACCCTAACGCGTACCCTAACCCTAACCCCTACCCTAACCCTAACACGTACCCTAATCCTAACCTGTACCCTAAACCGAGCCCTAACCCTAACACTAACCCTAACCCTAACCCTAACCCATACCCTACGCCGTACCCGCACCCCTCCCCGAACCCGTACCCTAAGCCATACCCTAAACCTAACCCTAAGCCTAACCCTAACCCTAGGCTACCCTTGACTGCTTCTGCCTCCAATTGATTTCCTAAGCAGTAGTGTTTTAAGGAACAGCTTAAAAAGAGAATCCTAATGTGATTTCATTATAATGGGTGTGTTCCTTATCTTATCCTAGTGTCTAAACTCTTCTCCATGGCTGGACCCCCAAATAATATTCCTTTACGTGCTAAGGGGGTGCTAGAGAGTGGGATAGGTTTACTAACTACCCTAGCCCTAACGCGTAACCTAACCCTAACCCCTACCCTAACCCTAACACGTACCCTAATCCTAACCCGTACCCTAAACCGAGCCCTAACCCTAACACTAACCCTAACCCATACCCTACGCCGTACCCGAACCCCTCCCCGAACCCATACCCCAAGCCGTACCCTAACCCTAACCCTAAGCCTAACCCTAACCCTAGGCTACCCTTGACTGCTTCTGCCTCCAATAGATTTCCTAAGCACTAGTGTTTTAAGGAACAGCTTAAAAAGAGAATCCTAAAGTGATTTCTTTATAATGGGTGTGTTCCTTATCTTATCCTAGTGTCTAAACTCTTCTCCATGAATGGACACCCAAATAATATTCCTTTACGTGCTAAGGGGTATCTAGAGAGTGGGATAGGTTTAATAACTACCCTAACCCTAACGCGTACCCTAACCCTAACTCCTATCCTAACCCTAACACGTACCCTAATCCTAACCCGTACCCTAAACCGAGCCCTAACCCTAACACTAACCCTAACCCTAACCCTAACCCATACCCTACGCCGTACCCACACCCCTCCCCGAACCCGTACCCTAAGCCGTACCCTAAGCCTAACCCTAAGCCTAACCCTAACCCTAGGCTACCCTTGACTGCTTCTGCCTCCAATAGATTTCCTAAGCACTAGTGTTTTAAGGAACAGCTTAAAAAGAGAATCCTAATGTGATTTCTTTATAATGGGTGTGTTCCTTATCTTATCCTAGTGTCTAAACTCTTCTCCATGGCTGCACCCCCAAATAATATTGCCTTACGTGCTAAGGGGTATCTAGAGAGTGGGATAGGTTTAATAACTACCCTAACCCTAATGCGTACTCTAACCCTAACCCCTACCCTAACACTAACACGTACCCTAATCCTAACCCGTACCCTAAACCGAGCCCTACCCCTAACACTAACACTAACCCTAACCCTAACCCATACCCTACGCCGTACCCGCACCCCTCCCCGAACCCGTACCTTAAGCCGTACCCTAAGCCTAACCCTAAGCCTAACCCTAACCCTAGGCTACCCTTGACTGCTTCTGCCTCCAATAGATTTCCTAAGCACTAGTGTTTTAAGCAACAGCTTAAAAAGAGAATCCTAATGTGATTTCTTTATAATGGGTGTGTTCCTTATCTTATCCTAGTGTCTAAACTCTTCTCCATGGCTGGACCCCCAAATAATATTCCTTTACGTGCTAAGGGGTATCTAGAGAGTGGGATAGGTTTAATAACTACCCTAACCCTAACGCGTACCCTAACCCTAACCCCTACCCTAACCCTAACACGTACCCTAATCCTAACCCGTACCCTAAACCGAGCCCTAACCCTAACACTAACCCTAACCCTAACCCTAACCCATACCCTACGCCGTACCCGCACCCCTCCCCGAACCCGTACCCTAAACCTAACCCTAAGCCTAACCCTAACCCTAGGCTACCCTTGACTGCTTCTGCCTCCAATAGATTTCCTAAGCACTAGTGTTTTAAGGAACAGCTTAAAAAGAGAATCCTAAAGTGATTTCTTTATAATGGGTGTGTTCCTTATCTTATCCTAGTGTCTAAACTCTTCTCCATGGCTGGACCCCCAAATAATATTCCTTTACGTGCTAAGGGGTATCTAGAGAGTGGGATAGGTTTAATAACTACCCTAACCCTAACGCGTACCCTAACCCTAACCCCTACCCTAACCCTAACACGTACCCTAATCCTAACCCGTACCCTAAACCGAGCCCTAACCCTAACCCTAACCCATACCCTACGCCGTACCCACCCCCCTCCCCGAACCCGTACCCTAAGCCGTACCCTAAGCCTAACCCTAAGCCTAACCCTAACCCTAGGCTACCCTTGACTGCTTCTGCCTCCAATAGATTTCCTAAGCACTAGTGTTTTAAGGAACAGCTTAAAAAGAGAATCCTAATGTGATTTCTTTATAATGGGTGTGTTCCTTATCTTATCCTAGTGTCTAAATTCTTCTCCATGGCTGGACCCCCAAATAATATTCCTTTACGTGCTAAGGGGTATCTAGAGAGTGGGATAGGTTTACTAACTACCCTAACCCTAACGCGTACCCTAACCCTAACCCCTACCCTAACCCTAACACGTACCCTAATCCTAACCCGTACCCTAAACCGAGCCCTAACCCTAACACTAACCCTAACCCTAACCCTAACCCATACCCTACGCCGTACCCGCACCCCTCCCCGAACCCGTACCTTAAGCCGTACCCTAAGCCTAACCCTAAGCCTAACCCTAACCCTAGGCTACCCTTGACTGCTTCTGCCTCCAATAGATTTCCTAAGCACTAGTGTTTTAAGGAACAGCTTAAAAAGAGAATCCTAATGTGATTTCTTTAAAATGGGTGTGTTCCTTATCTTATCCTAGTGTCTAAACTCTTCTCCATGGCTGCACCCCCAAATAATATTCCCTTACGTGCTAAGGGGTATCTAGAGAGTGGGATAGGTTTACTAACTACCCTAACCCTAACGCGTACCCTAACCCTAACCCCTACCCTAACCCTAACACGTACCCTAATCCTAACCCGTACCCTAAACCGAGCCCTAACCCTAACACTAACCCTAACCCTAACCCTAACCCATACCCTACGCCGTACCCGCACCCCTCCCCGAACCCGTACCTTAAGCCGTACCCTAAGCCTAACCCTAAGCCTAACCCCAACCCTAGGCTACCCTTGACTGCTTCTGCCTCCAATAGATTTCCTAAGCACTAGTGTTTTAAGGAACAGCTTAAAAAGAGAATCCTAATGTGATTTCTTTAAAATGGGTGTGTTCCTTATCTTATCCTAGTGTCTAAACTCTTCTCCATGGCTGCACACCCAAATAATATTCCCTTACGTGCTAAGGGGTATCTAGAGAGTGGGATAGGTTTAATAACTACCCTAACCCTAACGCGTACCCTAACGCTAACCCCTACCCTAACCCTAACACGTACCCTAATCCTAACCTGTACCCTAAACCGAGCCCTAACCCTAACACTAACCCTAACCCTAACCCATACCCTACTCCGTACCCGCACCCCTCCCCAAACCCGTACCCTAAGCCATACCCTAAACCTAACCCTAAGCCTAACACTAACCCTAGGCTACCCTTGACTGCTTCTGCCTCCAATTGATTTCCTAAGCAGTAGTGTTTTAAGGAACAGCTTAAAAAGAGAATCCTAATGTGATTTCTTTATAATGGGTGTGTTCCTTATCTTATCCTACTGTCTAAACTTTTCTCCATGGCTGGACCCCCAAATAATATTCCTTTACGTGCTAAGGGGGAGCTAGAGAGTGGGATAGGTTTACTAACTACCCTAGCCCTAACGTGTAACCTAACCCTAACCCCTACCCTAACCCTAACACGTACCCTAATCCTAACCCGTACCCTAAACCGAGCCCTAACCCTAACACTAACCCTAACCCTAACCCTAACCCATACCCTACGCCGTACCCGAACCCCTCCCCGAACCCATACCCCAAGCCGTACCCTAACCCTAACCCTAAGCCTAACCCTAACCCTAGGCTACCCTTGACTGCTTCTGCCTCCAATAGATTACCTAAGCACTAGTGTTTTAAGGAACAGCTTAAAAAGAGAATCCTAAAGTGATTTCTTTATAATGGGTGTGTTCCTTATCTTATCCTAGTGTCTAAACTCTTCTCCATGGCTGGACCCCCAAATAATATTCCTTTACGTGCTAAGGGGTATCTAGAGAGTGGGATAGGTTTAATAACTACCCTAACCCTAACGCGTACCCTAACCCTAACCCCTACCCTAACCTTAACACGTACCCTAATCCTAACCCGTACCCTAAACCGAGCCCTAATCCTAACACTAACCCTAACCCTAACCCTAACCCATACCCTACGCCGTACCCGAAACCCTCCCCGAACCCGTACCCTAAGCCGTACCCTAAGCCTAACCCTAAGCCTAACCCTAACCCTAGGCTACCCTTGACTGCTTCTGCCTCCAATAGATTTCCTAAGCACTAGTGTTTTAAGGAACAGCTTAAAAAGAGAATCCTAATGTGATTTCTTTATAATGGGTGTGTTCCTTATCTTATCCTAGTGTCTAAACTCTTCTCCATGGCTGGACCCTCAAATAATATTCCTTTACGTGCTAAGGGGTATCTAGAGAGTGGGATAGGTTTAATAACTACCCTAACCCTAACGCGTACCCTAACCCTAACCCCTACCCTAACCCTAACACGTACCCTAATCCTAACCCGTACCCTAAACCGAGCCCTAACCCTAACACTAACCCTAACCCTAACCCTAACCCATACCCTACGCCGTACCCGCACCCCTCCCCGAACTCGTACCCTAAGCCGTACCCTAAGCCTAACCCTAAGCCTAACCCTAACCCTAGGCTACCCTTGACTGCTTCTGCCTCCAATAGATTTCCTAAGCACTAGTGTTTTAAGGAACAGCTTAAAAAGAGAATCCTAATGTGATTTCTTTATAATGGGTGTGTTCCTTATCTTATCCTAGTGTCTAAACTCTTCTCCATGGCTGCACCCCCAAATAATATTCCCTTACGTGCTAAGGGGTATCTAGAGAGTGGGATAGGTTTAATAACTACCCTAACCCTAACGCGTACCCTAACCCTAACCCCTACCCTAACCCTAACACGTACCCTAATCCTAACCTGTACCCTAAACCGAGCCCTAACCCTAACACTAACCCTAACCCTAACCCTAACCCATACCCTACGCCGTACCCGCACCCCTCCCCGAACCCGTACCCTAAGCCATACCCTAAACCTAACCCTAAGCCTAACCCTAACCCTAGGCTACCCTTGACTGCTTCTGCCTCCAATTGATTTCCTAAGCAGTAGTGTTTTAAGGAACAGCTTAAAAAGAGAATCCTAATGTGATTTCATTATAATGGGTGTGTTCCTTATCTTATCCTAGTGTCTAAACTCTTCTCCATGGCTGGACCCCCAAATAATATTCCTTTACGTGCTAAGGGGGAGCTAGAGAGTGGGATAGGTTTACTAACTACCCTAGCCCTAACGCGTAACCTAACCCTAACCCCTACCCTAACCCTAACACGTACCCTAATCCTAACCCGTACCCTAAACCGAGCCCTAACCCTAACACTAACCCTAACCCATACCCTACGCCGTACCCGAACCCCTCCCCGAACCCATACCCCAAGCCGTACCCTAACCCTAACCCTAAGCCTAACCCTAACCCTAGGCTACCCTTGACTGCTTCTGCCTCCAATAGATTTCCTAAGCACTAGTGTTTTAAGGAACAGCTTAAAAAGAGAATCCTAAAGTGATTTCTTTATAATGGGTGTGTTCCTTATCTTATCCTAGTGTCTAAACTCTTCTCCATGGCTGGACCCCCAAATAATATTCCTTTACGTGCTAAGGGGTATCTAGAGAGTGGGATAGGTTTAATAACTACCCTAACCCTAACGCGTACCCTAACCCTAACTCCTATCCTAACCCTAACACGTACCCTAATCCTAACCCGTACCCTAAACCGAGCCCTAACCCTAACACTAACCCTAACCCTAACCCTAACCCATACCCTACGCCGTACCCACACCCCTCCCCGAACCCGTACCCTAAGCCGTACCCTAAGCCTAACCCTAAGCCTAACCCTAACCCTAGGCTACCCTTGACTGCTTCTGCCTCCAATAGATTTCCTAAGCACTAGTGTTTTAAGGAACAGCTTAAAAAGAGAATCCTAATGTGATTTCTTTATAATGGGTGTGTTCCTTATCTTATCCTAGTGTCTAAACTCTTCTCCATGGCTGCACCCCCAAATAATATTGCCTTACGTGCTAAGGGGTATCTAGAGAGTGGGATAGGTTTAATAACTACCCTAACCCTAATGCGTACTCTAACCCTAACCCCTACCCTAACACTAACACGTACCCTAATCCTAACCCGTACCCTAAACCGAGCCCTACCCCTAACACTAACACTAACCCTAACCCTAACCCATACCCTATGCCGTACCCGAACCCCTCCCCAAACCCGTACCCTAAGCCGTACCCTAAGCCTAACCCTAAGCCTAACCCTAACCCTAGGCTACCCTTGACTGCTTCTGCCTCCAATAGATTTCCTAAGCACTAGTGTTTTAAGCAACAGCTTAAAAAGAGAATCCTAATGTGATTTCTTTATAATGGGTGTGTTCCTTATCTTATCCTAGTGTCTAAACTCTTCTCCATGGCTGGACCCCCAAATAATATTCCTTTACGTGCTAAGGGGTATCTAGAGAGTGGGATAGGTTTAATAACTACCCTAACCCTAACGCGTACCCTAACCCTAACCCCTACCCTAACCCTAACACGTACCCTAATCCTAACCTGTACCCTAAACCGAGCCCTAACCCTAACACTAACCCTAACCCTAACCCTAACCCATACCCTACGCCGTACCCGCACCCCTCCCCGAACCCGTACCCTAAGCCATACCCTAAACCTAACCCTAAGCCTAACCCTAACCCTAGGCTACCCTTGACTGCTTCTGCCTCCAATTGATTTCCTAAGCAGTAGTGTTTTAAGGAACAGCTTAAAAAGAGAATCCTAATGTGATTTCATTATAATGGGTGTGTTCCTTATCTTATCCTAGTGTCTAAACTCTTCTCCATGGTTGGACCCCCAAATAATATTCCTTTACGTGCTAAGGGGGAGCTAGAGAGTGGGATAGGTTTACTAACTACCCTAGCCCTAACGCGTAACCTAACCCTAACCCCTACCCTAACCCTAACACGTACCCTAATCCTAACCCGTACCCTAAACCGAGCCCTAACCCTAACACTAACCTTAACCCATACCCTACGCCGTACCCGAACCCCTCCCCGAACCCATACCCCAAGCCGTACCCTAACCCTAACCCTAAGCCTAACCCTAACCCTAGGCTACCCTTGACTGCTTCTGCCTCCAATAGATTTCCTAAGCACTAGTGTTTTAAGGAACAGCTTAAAAAGAGAATCCTAAAGTGATTTCTTTATAATGGGTGTGTTCCTTATCTTATCCTAGTGTCTAAACTCTTCTCCATGGCTGGACCCCCAAATAATATTCCTTTACGTGCTAAGGGGTATCTAGAGAGTGGGATAGGTTTAATAACTACCCTAACCCTAACGCGTACCCTAACCCTAACTCCTATCCTAACCCTAACACGTACCCTAATCCTAACCCGTACCCTAAACCGAGCCCTAACCCTAACACTAACCCTAACCCTAACCCTAACCCATACCCTACGCCGTACCCACACCCCTCCCCGAACCCGTACCCTAAGCCGTACCCTAAGCCTAACCCTAAGCCTAACCCTAACCCTAGGCTACCCTTGACTGCTTCTGCCTCCAATAGATTTCCTAAGCACTAGTGTTTTAAGGAACAGCTTAAAAAGAGAATCCTAATGTGATTTCTTTATAATGGGTGTGTTCCTTATCTTATCCTAGTGTCTAAACTCTTCTCCATGGCTGCACCCCCAAATAATATTGCCTTACGTGCTAAGGGGTATCTAGAGAGTGGGATAGGTTTAATAACTACCCTAACCCTAATGCGTACTCTAACCCTAACCCCTACCCTAACACTAACACGTACCCTAATCCTAACCCGTACCCTAAACCGAGCCCTACCCCTAACACTAACACTAACCCTAACCCTAACCCATACCCTACGCCGTACCCGAACCCCTCCCCAAACCCGTACCCTAAGCCGTACCCTAAGCCTAACCCTAAGCCTAACCCTAACCCTAGGCTACCCTTGACTGCTTCTGCCTCCAATAGATTTCCTAAGCACTAGTGTTTTAAGCAACAGCTTAAAAAGAGAATCCTAATGTGATTTCTTTATAATGGGTGTGTTCCTTATCTTATCCTAGTGTCTAAACTCTTCTCCATGGCTGGACCCCCAAATAATATTCCTTTACGTGCTAAGGGGTATCTAGAGAGTGGGATAGGTTTAATAACTACCCTAACCCTAACGCGTACCCTAACCCTAACCCCTACCCTAACCCTAACACGTACCCTAATCCTAACCCGTACCCTAAACCGAGCCCTAACCCTAACACTAACCCTAACCCTAACCCTAACCCATACCCTACGCCGTACCCGAAACCCTCCCCGAACCCGTACCCTAAGCCGTACCCTAAGCCTAACCCTAAGCCTAACCCTAACCCTAGGCTACCCTTGACTGCTTCTGCCTCCAATAGATTTCCTAAGCACTAGTGTTTTAAGGAACAGCTTAAAAAGAGAATCCTAATGTGATTTCTTTATAATGGGTGTGTTCCTTATCTTATCCTAGTGTCTAAACTCTTCTCCATGGCTGGACCCCCAAATAATATTCCTTTACGTGCTAAGGGGGAGCTAGAGAGTGGGATAGGTTTACTAACTACCCTAGCCCTAACGCGTAACCTAACCCTAACCCCTACCCTAACCCTAACACGTACCCTAATCCTAACCCGTACCCTAAACCGAGCCCTAACCCTAACACTAACCCTAACCCATACCCTACGCCGTACCCGAACCCCTCCCCGAACCCATACCCCAAGCCGTACCCTAACCCTAACTCTAAGCCTAACCCTAACCCTAGGCTACCCTTGACTGCTTCTGCCTCCAATAGATTTCCTAAGCACTAGTGTTTTAAGGAACAGCTTAAAAAGAGAATCCTAAAGTGATTTCTTTATAATGGGTGTGTTCCTTATCTTATCCTAGTGTCTAAACTCTTCTCCATGGCTGGACCCCCAAATAATATTCCTTTACGTGCTAAGGGGTATCTAGAGAGTGGGATAGGTTTAATAACTACCCTAACCCTAACGCGTACCCTAACCCTAACCCCTACCCTAACCTTAACACGTACCCTAATCCTAACCCGTACCCTAAACCGAGCCCTAATCCTAACACTAACCCTAACCCTAACCCTAACCCATACCCTACGCCGTACCCGAAACCCTCCCCGAACCCGTACCCTAAGCCGTACCCTAAGCCTAACCCTAAGCCTAACCCTAACCCTAGGCTACCCTTGACTGCTTCTGCCTCCAATAGATTTCCTAAGCACTAGTGTTTTAAGGAACAGCTTAAAAAGAGAATCCTAATGTGATTTCTTTATAATGGGTGTGTTCCTTATCTTATCCTAGTGTCTAAACTCTTCTCCATGGCTGGACCCTCAAATAATATTCCTTTACGTGCTAAGGGGTATCTAGAGAGTGGGATAGGTTTAATAACTACCCTAACCCTAACGCGTACCCTAACCCTAACCCCTACCCTAACCCTAACACGTACCCTAATCCTAACCCGTACCCTAAACCGAGCCCTAACCCTAACACTAACCCTAACCCTAACCCTAACCCATACCCTACGCCGTACCCGCACCCCTCCCCGAACCCGTACCCTAAGCCGTACCCTAAGCCTAACCCTAAGCCTAACCCTAACCCTAGGCTACCCTTGACTGCTTCTGCCTCCAATAGATTTCCTAAGCACTAGTGTTTTAAGGAACAGCTTAAAAAGAGAATCCTAATGTGATTTCTTTATAATGGGTGTGTTCCTTATCTTATCCTAGTGTCTAAACTCTTCTCCATGGCTGCACCCCCAAATAATATTCCCTTACGTGCTAAGGGGTATCTAGAGAGTGGGATAGGTTTAATAACTACCCTAACCCTAACGCGTACCCTAACCCTAACCCCTACCCTAACCCTAACACGTACCCTAATCCTAACCTGTACCCTAAACCGAGCCCTAACCCTAACACTAACCCTAACCCTAACCCTAACCCATACCCTACGCCGTACCCGCACCCCTCCCCGAACCCGTACCCTAAGCCATACCCTAAACCTAACCCTAAGCCTAACCCTAACCCTAGGCTACCCTTGACTGCTTCTGCCTCCAATTGATTTCCTAAGCAGTAGTGTTTTAAGGAACAGCTTAAAAAGAGAATCCTAATGTGATTTCATTATAATGGGTGTGTTCCTTATCTTATCCTAGTGTCTAAACTCTTCTCCATGGCTGGACCCCCAAATAATATTCCTTTACGTGCTAAGGGGGTGCTAGAGAGTGGGATAGGTTTACTAACTACCCTAGCCCTAACGCGTAACCTAACCCTAACCCCTACCCTAACCCTAACACGTACCCTAATCCTAACCCGTACCCTAAACCGAGCCCTAACCCTAACACTAACCCTAACCCATACCCTACGCCGTACCCGAACCCCTCCCCGAACCCATACCCCAAGCCGTACCCTAACCCTAACCCTAAGCCTAACCCTAACCCTAGGCTACCCTTGACTGCTTCTGCCTCCAATAGATTTCCTAAGCACTAGTGTTTTAAGGAACAGCTTAAAAAGAGAATCCTAAAGTGATTTCTTTATAATGGGTGTGTTCCTTATCTTATCCTAGTGTCTAAACTCTTCTCCATGAATGGACACCCAAATAATATTCCTTTACGTGCTAAGGGGTATCTAGAGAGTGGGATAGGTTTAATAACTACCCTAACCCTAACGCGTACCCTAACCCTAACTCCTATCCTAACCCTAACACGTACCCTAATCCTAACCCGTACCCTAAACCGAGCCCTAACCCTAACACTAACCCTAACCCTAACCCTAACCCATACCCTACGCCGTACCCACACCCCTCCCCGAACCCGTACCCTAAGCCGTACCCTAAGCCTAACCCTAAGCCTAACCCTAACCCTAGGCTACCCTTGACTGCTTCTGCCTCCAATAGATTTCCTAAGCACTAGTGTTTTAAGGAACAGCTTAAAAAGAGAATCCTAATGTGATTTCTTTATAATGGGTGTGTTCCTTATCTTATCCTAGTGTCTAAACTCTTCTCCATGGCTGCACCCCCAAATAATATTGCCTTACGTGCTAAGGGGTATCTAGAGAGTGGGATAGGTTTAATAACTACCCTAACCCTAATGCGTACTCTAACCCTAACCCCTACCCTAACACTAACACGTACCCTAATCCTAACCCGTACCCTAAACCGAGCCCTACCCCTAACACTAACACTAACCCTAACCCTAACCCATACCCTACGCCGTACCCGCACCCCTCCCCGAACCCGTACCTTAAGCCGTACCCTAAGCCTAACCCTAAGCCTAACCCTAACCCTAGGCTACCCTTGACTGCTTCTGCCTCCAATAGATTTCCTAAGCACTAGTGTTTTAAGCAACAGCTTAAAAAGAGAATCCTAATGTGATTTCTTTATAATGGGTGTGTTCCTTATCTTATCCTAGTGTCTAAACTCTTCTCCATGGCTGGACCCCCAAATAATATTCCTTTACGTGCTAAGGGGTATCTAGAGAGTGGGATAGGTTTAATAACTACCCTAACCCTAACGCGTACCCTAACCCTAACCCCTACCCTAACCCTAACACGTACCCTAATCCTAACCCGTACCCTAAACCGAGCCCTAACCCTAACACTAACCCTAACCCTAACCCTAACCCATACCCTACGCCGTACCCGCACCCCTCCCCGAACCCGTACCTTAAGCCGTACCCTAAGCCTAACCCTAAGCCTAACCCCAACCCTAGGCTACCCTTGACTGCTTCTGCCTCCAATAGATTTCCTAAGCACTAGTGTTTTAAGGAACAGCTTAAAAAGAGAATCCTAATGTGATTTCTTTAAAATGGGTGTGTTCCTTATCTTATCCTAGTGTCTAAACTCTTCTCCATGGCTGCACACCCAAATAATATTCCCTTACGTGCTAAGGGGTATCTAGAGAGTGGGATAGGTTTAATAACTACCCTAACCCTAACGCGTACCCTAACGCTAACCCCTACCCTAACCCTAACACGTACCCTAATCCTAACCTGTACCCTAAACCGAGCCCTAACCCTAACACTAACCCTAACCCTAACCCATACCCTACGCCGTACCCGCACCCCTCCCCGAACCCGTACCCTAAGCCATACCCTAAACCTAACCCTAAGCCTAACCCTAACCCTAGGCTACCCTTGACTGCTTCTGCCTCCAATTGATTTCCTAAGCAGTAGTGTTTTAAGGAACAGCTTAAAAAGAGAATCCTAATGTGATTTCTTTATAATGGGTGTGTTCCTTATCTTATCCTACTGTCTAAACTTTTCTCCATGGCTGGACCCCCAAATAATATTCCTTTACGTGCTAAGGGGGAGCTAGAGAGTGGGATAGGTTTACTAACTACCCTAGCCCTAACGCGTAAGCTAACCCTAACCCCTACCCTAACCCTAACACGTACCCTAATCCTAAACCGTACCCTAAACCGAGCCCTAACCCTAACACTAACCCTAACCCTAACCCTAACCCATACCCTACGCCGTACCCGAACCCCTCCCCGAACCCATACCCCAAGCCGTACCCTAACCCTAACCCTAAGCCTAACAATAACCCTAGGCTACCCTTGACTGCTTCTGCCTCCAATAGATTACCTAAGCACTAGTGTTTTAAGGAACAGCTTAAAAAGAGAATCCTAAAGTGATTTCTTTATAATGGGTGTGTTCCTTATCTTATCCTAGTGTCTAAACTCTTCTCCATGGCTGGACCCCCAAATAATATTCCTTTACGTGCTAAGGGGTATCTAGAGAGTGGGATAGGTTTAATAACTACCCTAACCCTAACGCGTACCCTAACCCTAACCCCTACCCTAACCTTAACACGTACCCTAATCCTAACCCGTACCCTAAACCGAGCCCTAATCCTAACACTAACCCTAACCCTAACCCTAACCCATACCCTACGCCGTACCCGAAACCCTCCCCGAACCCGTACCCTAAGCCGTACCCTAAGCCTAACCCTAAGCCTAACCCTAACCCTAGGCTACCCTTGACTGCTTCTGCCTCCAATAGATTTCCTAAGCACTAGTGTTTTAAGGAACAGCTTAAAAAGAGAATCCTAATGTGATTTCTTTATAATGGGTGTGTTCCTTATCTTATCCTAGTGTCTAAACTCTTCTCCATGGCTGGACCCTCAAATAATATTCCTTTACGTGCTAAGGGGTATCTAGAGAGTGGGATAGGTTTAATAACTACCCTAACCCTAACGCGTACCCTAACCCTAACCCCTACCCTAACCCTAACACGTACCCTAATCCTAACCCGTACCCTAAACCGAGCCCTAACCCTAACACTAACCCTAACCCTAACCCTAACCCATACCCTACGCCGTACCCGCACCCCTCCCCGAACCCGTACCCTAAGCCGTACCCTAAGCCTAACCCTAAGCCTAACCCTAACCCTAGGCTACCCTTGACTGCTTCTGCCTCCAATAGATTTCCTAAGCACTAGTGTTTTAAGGAACAGCTTAAAAAGAGAATCCTAATGTGATTTCTTTATAATGGGTGTGTTCCTTATCTTATCCTAGTGTCTAAACTCTTCTCCATGGCTGCACCCCCAAATAATATTCCCTTACGTGCTAAGGGGTATCTAGAGAGTGGGATAGGTTTAATAACTACCCTAACCCTAACGCGTACCCTAACCCTAACCCCTACCCTAACCCTAACACGTACCCTAATCCTAACCTGTACCCTAAACCGAGCCCTAACCCTAACACTAACCCTAACCCTAACCCTAACCCATACCCTACGCCGTACCCACCCCCCTCCCCGAACCCGTACCCTAAGCCGTACCCTAAGTCGAACCCTAAGCCTAACCCTAACCCTAGGCTACCCTTGACTGCTTCTGCCTCCAATAGATTTCCTAAGCACTAGTGTTTTAAGGAACAGCTTAAAAAGAGAATCCTAATGTGATTTCTTTATAATGGGTGTGTTCCTTATCTTATCCTAGTGTCTAAACTCTTCTCCATGGCTGCACCCCCAAATAATATTCCCTTACGTGCTAAGGGGTATCTAGAGAGTGGGATAGGTTTAATAACTACCCTAACCCTAACGCGTACCCTAACCCTAACCCCTACCCTAACCCTAACACGTACCCTAATCCTAACCTGTACCCTAAACCGAGCCCTAACCCTAACACTAACCCTAACCCTAACCCTAACCCATACCCTACGCCGTACCCACCCCCCTCCCCGAACCCGTACCCTAAGCCGTACCCTAAGTCGAACCCTAAGCCTAACCCTAACCCTAGGCTACCCTTGACTGCTTCTGCCTCCAATAGATTTCCTAAGCACTAGTGTTTTAAGCAACAGCTTAAAAAGAGAATCCTAATGTGATTTCTTTATAATGGGTGTGTTCCTTATCTTATCCTAGTGTCTAAACTCTTCTCCATGGCTGGACCCTCAAATAATATTCCTTTACGTGCTAAGGGGTATCTAGAGAGTGGGATAGGTTTACTAACTACCCTAACCCTAACGCGTACCCTAACCCTAACCCCTACCCTAACCCTAACACGTACCCTAATCCTAACCCGTACCCTAAACCGAGCCCTAACCCTAACACTAACCCTAACCCTAACCCTAACCCATACCCTACGCCGTACCCGCAACCCTCCCCGAACCCGTACCTTAAGCCGTACCCTAAGCCTAACCCTAAGCCTAACCCTAACCCTAGGCTACCCTTGACTGCTTCTGCCTCCAATAGATTTCCTAAGCACTAGTGTTTTAAGGAACAGCTTAAAAAGAGAATCCTAAAGTGATTTCTTTATAATGGGTGTGTTCCTTATCTTATCCTAGTGTCTAAACTCTTATCCATGGCTGGACCCCCAAATAATATTCCTTTACGTGCTAAGGGGTATCTAGAGAGTGGGATAGGTTTAATAACTACCCTAACCCTAACGCGTACCCTAACCCTAACCCCTACCCTAACCCTAACACGTACCCTAATCCTAAACCGTACCCTAAACCGAGCCCTAACCCTAACACTAACCCTAACCCTAACCCTAACCCATACCCTATGCCGTACCCGAAACCCTCCCCGAACCCGTACCCTAAGCCGTACCCTAAGCCTAACCCTAAGCCTAACCCTAACCCTAGGCTACCCTTGACTGCTTCTGCCTCCAATAGATTTCCTAAGCACTAGTGTTTTAAGGAACAGCTTAAAAAGAGAATCCTAATGTGATTTCTTTATAATGGGTGTGTTCCTTATCTTATCCTAGTGTCTAAACTCTTCTCCATGGCTGGACCCTCAAATAATATTCCTTTACGTGCTAAGGGGTATCTAGAGAGTGGGATAGGTTTAATAACTACCCTAACCCTAACGCGTACCCTAACCCTAACCCCTACCCTAACCCTAACACGTACCCTAATCCTAACCCGTACCCTAAACCGAGCCCTAACCCTAACACTAACCCTAACCCTAACCCTAACCCATACCCTACGCCGTACCCGCACCCCTCCCCGAACCCGTACCCTAAGCCGTACCCTAAGCCTCACCCTAAGCCTAACCCTAACCCTAGGCTACCCTTGACTGCTTCTGCCTCCAATAGATTTCCTAAGCACTAGTGTTTTAAGGAACAGCTTTAAAAGAGAATCCTAATGTGATTTCTTTAAAATGGGTGTGTTCCTTATCTTATCCTAGTGTCTAAACTCTTCTCCATGGCTGCACCCCCAAATAATATTCCCTTACGTGCTAAGGGGTATTTAGAGAGTGGGATAGGTTTAATAACTACCCTAACCCTAACGCGTACCATAACCCTAACCCCTACCCTAACCCTAACATGTACCCTAATCCTAACCTGTACCCTAAACCGAGCCCTAACCCTAACACTAACCCTAACCCTAACCCTAACCCATACCCTACGCCGTACCCGCACCCCTCCCCGAACCCGTACCCTAAGCCATACCCTAAACCTAACCCTAAGCCTAACCCTAACCCTAGGCTACCCTTGACTGCTTCTGCCTCCAATTGATTTCCTAAGCAGTAGTGTTTTAAGGAACAGCTTAAAAAGAGAATCCTAATGTGATTTCATTATAATGGGTGTGTTCCTTATCTTATCCTAGTGTCTAAACTCTTCTCCATGGCTGGACCCCCAAATAATATTCCTTTACGTGCTAAGGGGGTGCTAGAGAGTGGGATAGGTTTACTAACTACCCTAGCCCTAACGCGTAACCTAACCCTAACCCCTACCCTAACCCTAACACGTACCCTAATCCTAACCCGTACCCTAAACCGAGCCCTAACCCTAACACTAACCCTAACCCATACCCTACGCCGTACCCGAACCCCTCCCCGAACCCATACCCCAAGCCGTACCCTAACCCTAACCCTAAGCCTAACCCTAACCCTAGGCTACCCTTGACTGCTTCTGCCTCCAATAGATTTCCTAAGCACTAGTGTTTTAAGGAACAGCTTAAAAAGAGAATCCTAAAGTGATTTCTTTATAATGGGTGTGTTCCTTATCTTATCCTAGTGTCTAAACTCTTCTCCATGAATGGACACCCAAATAATATTCCTTTACGTGCTAAGGGGTATCTAGAGAGTGGGATAGGTTTAATAACTACCCTAACCCTAACGCGTACCCTAACCCTAACTCCTATCCTAACCCTAACACGTACCCTAATCCTAACCCGTACCCTAAACCGAGCCCTAACCCTAACACTAACCCTAACCCTAACCCTAACCCATACCCTACGCCGTACCCACACCCCTCCCCGAACCCGTACCCTAAGCCGTACCCTAAGCCTAACCCTAAGCCTAACCCTAACCCTAGGCTACCCTTGACTGCTTCTGCCTCCAATAGATTTCCTAAGCACTAGTGTTTTAAGGAACAGCTTAAAAAGAGAATCCTAATGTGATTTCTTTATAATGGGTGTGTTCCTTATCTTATCCTAGTGTCTAAACTCTTCTCCATGGCTGCACCCCCAAATAATATTGCCTTACGTGCTAAGGGGTATCTAGAGAGTGGGATAGGTTTAATAACTACCCTAACCCTAATGCGTACTCTAACCCTAACCCCTACCCTAACACTAACACGTACCCTAATCCTAACCCGTACCCTAAACCGAGCCCTACCCCTAACACTAACACTAACCCTAACCCTAACCCATACCCTACGCCGTACCCGCACCCCTCCCCGAACCCGTACCTTAAGCCGTACCCTAAGCCTAACCCTAAGCCTAACCCTAACCCTAGGCTACCCTTGACTGCTTCTGCCTCCAATAGATTTCCTAAGCACTAGTGTTTTAAGCAACAGCTTAAAAAGAGAATCCTAATGTGATTTCTTTATAATGGGTGTGTTCCTTATCTTATCCTAGTGTCTAAACTCTTCTCCATGGCTGGACCCCCAAATAATATTCCTTTACGTGCTAAGGGGTATCTAGAGAGTGGGATAGGTTTAATAACTACCCTAACCCTAACGCGTACCCTAACCCTAACCCCTACCCTAACCCTAACACGTACCCTAATCCTAACCCGTACCCTAAACCGAGCCCTAACCCTAACACTAACCCTAACCCTAACCCTAACCCATACCCTACGCCGTACCCGCACCCCTCCCCGAACCCGTACCTTAAGCCGTACCCTAAGCCTAACCCTAAGCCTAACCCCAACCCTAGGCTACCCTTGACTGCTTCTGCCTCCAATAGATTTCCTAAGCACTAGTGTTTTAAGGAACAGCTTAAAAAGAGAATCCTAATGTGATTTCTTTAAAATGGGTGTGTTCCTTATCTTATCCTAGTGTCTAAACTCTTCTCCATGGCTGCACACCCAAATAATATTCCCTTACGTGCTAAGGGGTATCTAGAGAGTGGGATAGGTTTAATAACTACCCTAACCCTAACGCGTACCCTAACGCTAACCCCTACCCTAACCCTAACACGTACCCTAATCCTAACCTGTACCCTAAACCGAGCCCTAACCCTAACACTAACCCTAACCCTAACCCATACCCTACGCCGTACCCGCACCCCTCCCCGAACCCGTACCCTAAGCCATACCCTAAACCTAACCCTAAGCCTAACCCTAACCCTAGGCTACCCTTGACTGCTTCTGCCTCCAATTGATTTCCTAAGCAGTAGTGTTTTAAGGAACAGCTTAAAAAGAGAATCCTAATGTGATTTCTTTATAATGGGTGTGTTCCTTATCTTATCCTACTGTCTAAACTTTTCTCCATGGCTGGACCCCCAAATAATATTCCTTTACGTGCTAAGGGGGAGCTAGAGAGTGGGATAGGTTTACTAACTACCCTAGCCCTAACGCGTAAGCTAACCCTAACCCCTACCCTAACCCTAACACGTACCCTAATCCTAAACCGTACCCTAAACCGAGCCCTAACCCTAACACTAACCCTAACCCTAACCCTAACCCATACCCTACGCCGTACCCGAACCCCTCCCCGAACCCATACCCCAAGCCGTACCCTAACCCTAACCCTAAGCCTAACAATAACCCTAGGCTACCCTTGACTGCTTCTGCCTCCAATAGATTACCTAAGCACTAGTGTTTTAAGGAACAGCTTAAAAAGAGAATCCTAAAGTGATTTCTTTATAATGGGTGTGTTCCTTATCTTATCCTAGTGTCTAAACTCTTCTCCATGGCTGGACCCCCAAATAATATTCCTTTACGTGCTAAGGGGTATCTAGAGAGTGGGATAGGTTTAATAACTACCCTAACCCTAACGCGTACCCTAACCCTAACCCCTACCCTAACCTTAACACGTACCCTAATCCTAACCCGTACCCTAAACCGAGCCCTAATCCTAACACTAACCCTAACCCTAACCCTAACCCATACCCTACGCCGTACCCGAAACCCTCCCCGAACCCGTACCCTAAGCCGTACCCTAAGCCTAACCCTAAGCCTAACCCTAACCCTAGGCTACCCTTGACTGCTTCTGCCTCCAATAGATTTCCTAAGCACTAGTGTTTTAAGGAACAGCTTAAAAAGAGAATCCTAATGTGATTTCTTTATAATGGGTGTGTTCCTTATCTTATCCTAGTGTCTAAACTCTTCTCCATGGCTGGACCCTCAAATAATATTCCTTTACGTGCTAAGGGGTATCTAGAGAGTGGGATAGGTTTAATAACTACCCTAACCCTAACGCGTACCCTAACCCTAACCCCTACCCTAACCCTAACACGTACCCTAATCCTAACCCGTACCCTAAACCGAGCCCTAACCCTAACACTAACCCTAACCCTAACCCTAACCCATACCCTACGCCGTACCCGCACCCCTCCCCGAACCCGTACCCTAAGCCGTACCCTAAGCCTAACCCTAAGCCTAACCCTAACCCTAGGCTACCCTTGACTGCTTCTGCCTCCAATAGATTTCCTAAGCACTAGTGTTTTAAGGAACAGCTTAAAAAGAGAATCCTAATGTGATTTCTTTATAATGGGTGTGTTCCTTATCTTATCCTAGTGTCTAAACTCTTCTCCATGGCTGCACCCCCAAATAATATTCCCTTACGTGCTAAGGGGTATCTAGAGAGTGGGATAGGTTTAATAACTACCCTAACCCTAACGCGTACCCTAACCCTAACCCCTACCCTAACCCTAACACGTACCCTAATCCTAACCTGTACCCTAAACCGAGCCCTAACCCTAACACTAACCCTAACCCTAACCCTAACCCATACCCTACGCCGTACCCACCCCCCTCCCCGAACCCGTACCCTAAGCCGTACCCTAAGTCGAACCCTAAGCCTAACCCTAACCCTAGGCTACCCTTGACTGCTTCTGCCTCCAATAGATTTCCTAAGCACTAGTGTTTTAAGGAACAGCTTAAAAAGAGAATCCTAATGTGATTTCTTTATAATGGGTGTGTTCCTTATCTTATCCTAGTGTCTAAACTCTTCTCCATGGCTGCACCCCCAAATAATATTCCCTTACGTGCTAAGGGGTATCTAGAGAGTGGGATAGGTTTAATAACTACCCTAACCCTAACGCGTACCCTAACCCTAACCCCTACCCTAACCCTAACACGTACCCTAATCCTAACCTGTACCCTAAACCGAGCCCTAACCCTAACACTAACCCTAACCCTAACCCTAACCCATACCCTACGCCGTACCCACCCCCCTCCCCGAACCCGTACCCTAAGCCGTACCCTAAGTCGAACCCTAAGCCTAACCCTAACCCTAGGCTACCCTTGACTGCTTCTGCCTCCAATAGATTTCCTAAGCACTAGTGTTTTAAGCAACAGCTTAAAAAGAGAATCCTAATGTGATTTCTTTATAATGGGTGTGTTCCTTATCTTATCCTAGTGTCTAAACTCTTCTCCATGGCTGGACCCTCAAATAATATTCCTTTACGTGCTAAGGGGTATCTAGAGAGTGGGATAGGTTTACTAACTACCCTAACCCTAACGCGTACCCTAACCCTAACCCCTACCCTAACCCTAACACGTACCCTAATCCTAACCCGTACCCTAAACCGAGCCCTAACCCTAACACTAACCCTAACCCTAACCCTAACCCATACCCTACGCCGTACCCGCAACCCTCCCCGAACCCGTACCTTAAGCCGTACCCTAAGCCTAACCCTAAGCCTAACCCTAACCCTAGGCTACCCTTGACTGCTTCTGCCTCCAATAGATTTCCTAAGCACTAGTGTTTTAAGGAACAGCTTAAAAAGAGAATCCTAAAGTGATTTCTTTATAATGGGTGTGTTCCTTATCTTATCCTAGTGTCTAAACTCTTATCCATGGCTGGACCCCCAAATAATATTCCTTTACGTGCTAAGGGGTATCTAGAGAGTGGGATAGGTTTAATAACTACCCTAACCCTAACGCGTACCCTAACCCTAACCCCTACCCTAACCCTAACACGTACCCTAATCCTAAACCGTACCCTAAACCGAGCCCTAACCCTAACACTAACCCTAACCCTAACCCTAACCCATACCCTATGCCGTACCCGAAACCCTCCCCGAACCCGTACCCTAAGCCGTACCCTAAGCCTAACCCTAAGCCTAACCCTAACCCTAGGCTACCCTTGACTGCTTCTGCCTCCAATAGATTTCCTAAGCACTAGTGTTTTAAGGAACAGCTTAAAAAGAGAATCCTAATGTGATTTCTTTATAATGGGTGTGTTCCTTATCTTATCCTAGTGTCTAAACTCTTCTCCATGGCTGGACCCTCAAATAATATTCCTTTACGTGCTAAGGGGTATCTAGAGAGTGGGATAGGTTTAATAACTACCCTAACCCTAACGCGTACCCTAACCCTAACCCCTACCCTAACCCTAACACGTACCCTAATCCTAACCCGTACCCTAAACCGAGCCCTAACCCTAACACTAACCCTAACCCTAACCCTAACCCATACCCTACGCCGTACCCGCACCCCTCCCCGAACCCGTACCCTAAGCCGTACCCTAAGCCTCACCCTAAGCCTAACCCTAACCCTAGGCTACCCTTGACTGCTTCTGCCTCCAATAGATTTCCTAAGCACTAGTGTTTTAAGGAACAGCTTTAAAAGAGAATCCTAATGTGATTTCTTTAAAATGGGTGTGTTCCTTATCTTATCCTAGTGTCTAAACTCTTCTCCATGGCTGCACCCCCAAATAATATTCCCTTACGTGCTAAGGGGTATTTAGAGAGTGGGATAGGTTTAATAACTACCCTAACCCTAACGCGTACCATAACCCTAACCCCTACCCTAACCCTAACATGTACCCTAATCCTAACCTGTACCCTAAACCGAGCCCTAACCCTAACACTAACCCTAACCCTAACCCTAACCCATACCCTACGCCGTACCCGCACCCCTCCCTGAACCCGTACCCTAAGCCATACCCTAAACCTAACCCTAAGCCTAACCCTAACCCTAGGCTACCCTTGATTGCTTCTGCCTCCAATTGATTTCCTAAGCAGTAGTGTTTTAAGGAACAGCTTAAAAAGAGAATCCTAATGTGATTTCTTTATAATGGGTGTGTTCCTTATCTTATCCTAGTGTCTAAACTCTTCTCCATGGCTGGACCCCCAAATAATATTCCTTTACGTGCTAAGGGGGAGCTAGAGAGTGGGATAGGTTTACTAACTACCCTAGCCCTAACGAGTAACCTAACCCTAACCCCTACCCTAACCCTAACACGTACCCTAATCCTAAACCGTACCCTAAACCGAGCCCTAACCCTAACACTAACCCTAACCCTAACCCTAACCCATACCCTACGCCGTACCCGAACCCCTCCCCGAACCCATACCCCAAGCCGTACCCTAACCCTAACCCTAAGCCTAACCCTAACCCTAGGCTACCCTTGACTGCTTCTGCCTCCAATAGATTTCCTAAGCACTAGTGTTTTAAGGAACAGCTTAAAAAGAGAATCCTAAAGTGATTTCTTTATAATGGGTGTGTTCCTTATCTTATCCTAGTGTCTAAACTCTTCTCCATGGCTGGACCCCCAAATAATATTCCTTTACGTGCTAAGGGGTATCTAGAGAGTGGGATAGGTTTAATAACTACCCTAACCCTAACGCGTACCCTAACCCTAACCCCTACCCTAACCCTAACACGTACCCTAATCCTAACCCGTACCCTAAACCGAGCCCTAACCCTAACACTAACCCTAACCCTAACCCTAACCCATACCCTACGCCGTACCCGAAACCCTCCCCGAACCCGTACCCTAAGCCGTACCCTAAGCCTAACCCTAAGCCTAACCCTAACCCTAGGCTACCCTTGACTGCTTCTGCCTCCAATAGATTTCCTAAGCACTAGTGTTTTAAGGAACAGCTTAAAAAGAGAATCCTAAAGTGATTTCTTTATAATGGGTGTGTTCCTTATCTTATCCTAGTGTCTAAACTCTTCTCCATGGCTGGACCCCCAAATAATATTCCTTTACGTGCTAAGGGGTATCTAGAGAGTGGGATAGGTTTAATAACTACCCTAACCCTAACGCGTACCCTAACCCTAACCCCTACCCTAACCCTAACACGTACCCTAATCCTAACCCGTACCCTAAACCGAGCCCTAACCCTAACACTAACCCTAACCCTAACCCTAACCCATACCCTACGCCGTACCCGAACCCCTCCCCGAACCCATTCCCCAAGCCGTACCCTAAACCTAACCCTAAGCCTAACCCTAACCCTAGGCTACCCTTGACTGCTTCTGCCTCCAATAGATTTCCTAAGCACTAGTGTTTTAAGGAACAGCTTAAAAAGAGAATCCTAAAGTGATTTCTTTATAATGGGTGTGTTCCTTATCTTATCCTAGTGTCTAAACTCTTCTCCATGGCTGGACCCCCAAATAATATTCCTTTACGTGCTAAGGGGTATCTAGAGAGTGGGATAGGTTTAATAACTACCCTAACCCTAACGCGTACCCTAACCCTAACCCCTACCCTAACCCTAACACGTACCCTAATCCTAACCCGTACCCTAAACCGAGCCCTAACCCTAACACTAACCCTAACCCTAACCCTAACCCATACCCTACGCCGTACCCACCCCCCTCCCCGAACCCGTACCCTAAGCCGTACCCTAAGCCTAACCCTAAGCCTAACCCTAACCCTAGGCTACCCTTGACTGCTTCTGCCTCCAATAGATTTCCTAAGCACTAGTGTTTTAAGGAACAGCTTAAAAAGAGAATCCTAATGTGATTTCTTTATAATGGGTGTGTTCCTTATCTTACCCTAGTGTCTAAATTCTTCTCCATGGCTGGACCCCCAAATAATATTCCTTTACGTGCTAAGGGGTATCTAGAGAGTGGGATAGGTTTACTAACTACCCTAACCCTAACGCGTACCCTAACCCTAACCCCTACCCTAACCCTAACACGTACCCTAATCCTAACCCGTACCCTAAACCGAGCCCTAACCCTAACACTAACCCTAACCCTAACCCTAACCCATACCCTACGCCGTACCCGCACCCCTCCCCGAACCCGTACCTTAAGCCGTACCCTAAGCCTAACCCTAAGCCTAACCCCAACCCTAGGCTACCCTTGACTGCTTCTGCCTCCAATAGATTTCCTAAGCACTAGTGTTTTAAGGAACAGCTTAAAAAGAGAATCCTAATGTGATTTCTTTAAAATGGGTGTGTTCCTTATCTTATCCTAGTGTCTAAACTCTTCTCCATGGCTGCACACCCAAATAATATTCCCTTACGTGCTAAGGGGTATCTAGAGAGTGGGATAGGTTTAATAACTACCCTAACCCTAACGCGTACCCTAACGCTAACCCCTACCCTAACCCTAACACGTACCCTAATCCTAACCTGTACCCTAAACCGAGCCCTAACCCTAACACTAACCCTAACCCTAACCCATACCCTACGCCGTACCCGCACCCCTCCCCGAACCCGTACCCTAAGCCATACCCTAAACCTAACCCTAAGCCTAACCCTAACCCTAGGCTACCCTTGACTGCTTCTGCCTCCAATTGATTTCCTAAGCAGTAGTGTTTTAAGGAACAGCTTAAAAAGAGAATCCTAATGTGATTTCTTTATAATGGGTGTGTTCCTTATCTTATCCTACTGTCTAAACTTTTCTCCATGGCTGGACCCCCAAATAATATTCCTTTACGTGCTAAGGGGGAGCTAGAGAGTGGGATAGGTTTACTAACTACCCTAGCCCTAACGCGTAACCTAACCCTAACCCCTACCCTAACCCTAACACGTACCCTAATCCTAAACCGTACCCTAAACCGAGCCCTAACCCTAACACTAACCCTAACCCTAACCCTAACCCATACCCTACGCCGTACCCGAACCCCTCCCCGAACCCATACCCCAAGCAGTACCCTAACCCTAACCCTAAGCCTAACAATAACCCTAGGCTACCCTTGACTGCTTCTGCCTCCAATAGATTACCTAAGCACTAGTGTTTTAAGGAACAGCTTAAAAAGAGAATCCTAAAGTGATTTCTTTATAATGGGTGTGTTCCTTATCTTATCCTAGTGTCTAAACTCTTCTCCATGGCTGGACCCCCAAATAATATTCCTTTACGTGCTAAGGGGTATCTAGAGAGTGGGATAGGTTTAATAACTACCCTAACCCTAACGCGTACCCTAACCCTAACCCCTACCCTAACCTTAACACGTACCCTAATCCTAACCCGTACCCTAAACCGAGCCCTAATCCTAACACTAACCCTAACCCTAACCCTAACCCATACCCTACGCCGTACCCGAAACCCTCCCCGAACCCGTACCCTAAGCCGTACCCTAAGCCTAACCCTAAGCCTAACCCTAACCCTAGGCTACCCTTGACTGCTTCTGCCTCCAATAGATTTCCTAAGCACTAGTGTTTTAAGGAACAGCTTAAAAAGAGAATCCTAATGTGATTTCTTTATAATGGGTGTGTTCCTTATCTTATCCTAGTGTCTAAACTCTTCTCCATGGCTGGACCCTCAAATAATATTCCTTTACGTGCTAAGGGGTATCTAGAGAGTGGGATAGGTTTAATAACTACCCTAACCCTAACGCGTACCCTAACCCTAACCCCTACCCTAACCCTAACACGTACCCTAATCCTAACCCGTACCCTAAACCGAGCCCTAACCCTAACACTAACCCTAACCCTAACCCTAACCCATACCCTACGCCGTACCCGCACCCATCCCCGAACCCGTACCCTAAGCCGTACCCTAAGCCTAACCCTAAGCCTAACCCTAACCCTAGGCTACCCTTGACTGCTTCTGCCTCCAATAGATTTCCTAAGCACTAGTGTTTTAAGGAACAGCTTAAAAAGAGAATCCTAATGTGATTTCTTTATAATGGGTGTGTTCCTTATCTTATCCTAGTGTCTAAACTCTTCTCCATGGCTGCACCCCCAAATAATATTCCCTTACGTGCTAAGGGGTATCTAGAGAGTGGGATAGGTTTAATAACTACCCTAACCCTAACGCGTACCCTAACCCTAACCCCTACCCTAACCCTAACACGTACCCTAATCCTAACCTGTACCCTAAACCGAGCCCTAACCCTAACACTAACCCTAACCCTAACCCTAACCCATACCCTACGCCGTACCCGCACCCCTCCCCGAACCCGTACCCTAAGCCATACCCTAAACCTAACCCTAAGCCTAACCCTAACCCTAGGCTACCCTTGACTGCTTCTGCCTCCAATTGATTTCCTAAGCACTAGTGTTTTAAGGAACAGCTTAAAAAGAGAATCCTAATGTGATTTCTTTATAATGGGTGTGTTCCTTATCTTATCCTAGTGTCTAAACTCTTCTCCATGGCTGGACCCCCAAATAATATTCCTTTACGTGCTAAGGGGGTGCTAGAGAGTGGGATAGGTTTACTAACTACCCTAGCCCTAACGCGTAACCTAACCCTAACCCCTACCCTAACCCTAACACGTACCCTAATCCTAACCCGTACCCTAAACCGAGCCCTAACCCTAACACTAACCCTAACCCATACCCTACGCCGTACCCGAACCCCTCCCCGAACCCATACCCCAAGCCGTACCCTAACCCTAACCCTAAGCCTAACCCTAACCCTAGGCTACCCTTGACTGCTTCTGCCTCCAATAGATTTCCTAAGCACTAGTGTTTTAAGGAACAGCTTAAAAAGAGAATCCTAAAGTGATTTCTTTATAATGGGTGTGTTCCTTATCTTATCCTAGTGTCTAAACTCTTCTCCATGAATGGACACCCAAATAATATTCCTTTACGTGCTAAGGGGTATCTAGAGAGTGGGATAGGTTTAATAACTACCCTAACCCTAACGCGTACCCTAACCCTAACTCCTATCCTAACCCTAACACGTACCCTAATCCTAACCCGTACCCTAAACCGAGCCCTAACCCTAACACTAACCCTAACCCTAACCCTAACCCATACCCTACGCCGTCCCCACACCCCTCCCCGAACCCGTACCCTAAGCCGTACCCTAAGCCTAACCCTAAGCCTAACCCTAACCCTAGGCTACCCTTGACTGCTTCTGCCTCCAATAGATTTCCTAAGCACTAGTGTTTTAAGGAACAGCTTAAAAAGAGAATCCTAATGTGATTTCTTTATAATGGGTGTGTTCCTTATCTTATCCTAGTGTCTAAACTCTTCTCCATGGCTGCACCCCCAAATAATATTGCCTTACGTGCTAAGGGGTATCTAGAGAGTGGGATAGGTTTAATAACTACCCTAACCCTAATGCGTACTCTAACCCTAACCCCTACCCTAACACTAACACGTACCCTAATCCTAACCCGTACCCTAAACCGAGCCCTACCCCTAACACTAACACTAACCCTAACCCTAACCCATACCCTACGCCGTACCCGAACCCCTCCCCAAACCCGTACCCTAAGCCGTACCCTAAGCCTAACCCTAAGCCTAACCCTAACCCTAGGCTACCCTTGACTGCTTCTGCCTCCAATAGATTTCCTAAGCACTAGTGTTTTAAGCAACAGCTTAAAAAGAGAATCCTAATGTGATTTCTTTATAATGGGTGTGTTCCTTATCTTATCCTAGTGTCTAAACTCTTCTCCATGGCTGGACCCCCAAATAATATTCCTTTACGTGCTAAGGGGTATCTAGAGAGTGGGATAGGTTTAATAACTACCCTAACCCTAACGCGTACCCTAACCCTAACCCCTACCCTAACCCTAACACGTACCCTAATCCTAACCCGTACCCTAAACCGAGCCCTAACCCTAACACTAACCCTAACCCTAACCCTAACCCATACCCTACGCCGTACCCGCACCCCTCCCCGAACCCGTACCCTAAACCTAACCCTAAGCCTAACCCTAACCCTAGGCTACCCTTGACTGCTTCTGCCTCCAATAGATTTCCTAAGCACTAGTGTTTTAAGGAACAGCTTAAAAAGAGAATCCTAAAGTGATTTCTTTATAATGGGTGTGTTCCTTATCTTATCCTAGTGTCTAAACTCTTCTCCATGGCTGGACCCCCAAATAATATTCCTTTACGTGCTAAGGGGTATCTAGAGAGTGGGATAGGTTTAATAACTACCCTAACCCTAACGCGTACCCTAACCCTAACCCCTACCCTAACCCTAACACGTACCCTAATCCTAACCCGTACCCTAAACCGAGCCCTAACCCTAACCCTAACCCATACCCTACGCCGTACCCACCCCCCTCCCCGAACCCGTACCCTAAGCCGTACCCTAAGCCTAACCCTAAGCCTAACCCTAACCCTAGGCTACCCTTGACTGCTTCTGCCTCCAATAGATTTCCTAAGCACTAGTGTTTTAAGGAACAGCTTAAAAAGAGAATCCTAATGTGATTTCTTTATAATGGGTGTGTTCCTTATCTTATCCTAGTGTCTAAATTCTTCTCCATGGCTGGACCCCCAAATAATATTCCTTTACGTGCTAAGGGGTATCTAGAGAGTGGGATAGGTTTACTAACTACCCTAACCCTAACGCGTACCCTAACCCTAACCCCTACCCTAACCCTAACACGTACCCTAATCCTAACCCGTACCCTAAACCGAGCCCTAACCCTAACACTAACCCTAACCCTAACCCTAACCCATACCCTACGCCGTACCCGCACCCCTCCCCGAACCCGTACCTTAAGCCGTACCCTAAGCCTAACCCTAAGCCTAACCCTAACCCTAGGCTACCCTTGACTGCTTCTGCCTCCAATAGATTTCCTAAGCACTAGTGTTTTAAGGAACAGCTTAAAAAGAGAATCCTAATGTGATTTCTTTAAAATGGGTGTGTTCCTTATCTTATCCTAGTGTCTAAACTCTTCTCCATGGCTGCACCCCCAAATAATATTCCCTTACGTGCTAAGGGGTATCTAGAGAGTGGGATAGGTTTACTAACTACCCTAACCCTAACGCGTACCCTAACCCTAACCCCTACCCTAACCCTAACACGTACCCTAATCCTAACCCGTACCCTAAACCGAGCCCTAACCCTAACACTAACCCTAACCCTAACCCTAACCCATACCCTACGCCGTACCCGCACCCCTCCCCGAACCCGTACCTTAAGCCGTACCCTAAGCCTAACCCTAAGCCTAACCCCAACCCTAGGCTACCCTTGACTGCTTCTGCCTCCAATAGATTTCCTAAGCACTAGTGTTTTAAGGAACAGCTTAAAAAGAGAATCCTAATGTGATTTCTTTAAAATGGGTGTGTTCCTTATCTTATCCTAGTGTCTAAACTCTTCTCCATGGCTGCACACCCAAATAATATTCCCTTACGTGCTAAGGGGTATCTAGAGAGTGGGATAGGTTTAATAACTACCCTAACCCTAACGCGTACCCTAACGCTAACCCCTACCCTAACCCTAACACGTACCCTAATCCTAACCTGTACCCTAAACCGAGCCCTAACCCTAACACTAACCCTAACCCTAACCCATACCCTACTCCGTACCCGCACCCCTCCCCGAACCCGTACCCTAAGCCATACCCTAAACCTAACCCTAAGCCTAACACTAACCCTAGGCTACCCTTGACTGCTTCTGCCTCCAATTGATTTCCTAAGCAGTAGTGTTTTAAGGAACAGCTTAAAAAGAGAATCCTAATGTGATTTCTTTATAATGGGTGTGTTCCTTATCTTATCCTACTGTCTAAACTTTTCTCCATGGCTGGACCCCCAAATAATATTCCTTTACGTGCTAAGGGGGAGCAAGAGAGTGGGATAGGTTTACTAACTACCCTAGCCCTAACGTGTAACCTAACCCTAACCCCTACCCTAACCCTAACACGTACCCTAATCCTAAACCGTACCCTAAACCGAGCCGTAACCCTAACACTAACCCTAACCCTAACCCTAACCCATACCCTACGCCGTACCCGAACCCCTCCCCGAACCCATACCCCAAGCCGTACCCTAACCCTAACCCTAAGCCTAACCCTAACCCTAGGCTACCCTTGACTGCTTCTGCCTCCAATAGATTACCTAAGCACTAGTGTTTTAAGGAACAGCTTAAAAAGAGAATCCTAAAGTGATTTCTTTATAATGGGTGTGTTCCTTATCTTATCCTAGTGTCTAAACTCTTCTCCATGGCTGGACCCCCAAATAATATTCCTTTACGTGCTAAGGGGTATCTAGAGAGTGGGATAGGTTTAATAACTACCCTAACCCTAACGCGTACCCTAACCCTAACCCCTACCCTAACCTTAACACGTACCCTAATCCTAACCCGTACCCTAAACCGAGCCCTAATCCTAACACTAACCCTAACCCTAACCCTAACCCATACCCTACGCCGTACCCGAAACCCTCCCCGAACCCGTACCCTAAGCCGTACCCTAAGCCTAACCCTAAGCCTAACCCTAACCCTAGGCTACCCTTGACTGCTTCTGCCTCCAATAGATTTCCTAAGCACTAGTGTTTTAAGGAACAGCTTAAAAAGAGAATCCTAATGTGATTTCTTTATAATGGGTGTGTTCCTTATCTTATCCTAGTGTCTAAACTCTTCTCCATGGCTGGACCCTCAAATAATATTCCTTTACGTGCTAAGGGGTATCTAGAGAGTGGGATAGGTTTAATAACTACCCTAACCCTAACGCGTACCCTAACCCTAACCCCTACCCTAACCCTAACACGTACCCTAATCCTAACCCGTACCCTAAACCGAGCCCTAACCCTAACACTAACCCTAACCCTAACCCTAACCCATACCCTACGCCGTACCCGCACCCCTCCCCGAACCCGTACCTTAAGCCGTACCCTAAGCCTAACCCTAAGCCTAACCCCAACCCTAGGCTACCCTTGACTGCTTCTGCCTCCAATAGATTTCCTAAGCACTAGTGTTTTAAGGAACAGCTTAAAAAGAGAATCCTAATGTGATTTCTTTAAAATGGGTGTGTTCCTTATCTTATCCTAGTGTCTAAACTCTTCTCCATGGCTGCACACCCAAATAATATTCCCTTACGTGCTAAGGGGTATCTAGAGAGTGGGATAGGTTTAATAACTACCCTAACCCTAACGCGTACCCTAACGCTAACCCCTACCCTAACCCTAACACGTACCCTAATCCTAACCTGTACCCTAAACCGAGCCCTAACCCTAACACTAACCCTAACCCTAACCCATACCCTACGCCGTACCCGCACCCCTCCCCGAACCCGTACCCTAAGCCATACCCTAAACCTAACCCTAAGCCTAACCCTAACCCTAGGCTACCCTTGACTGCTTCTGCCTCCAATTGATTTCCTAAGCAGTAGTGTTTTAAGGAACAGCTTAAAAAGAGAATCCTAATGTGATTTCTTTATAATGGGTGTGTTCCTTATCTTATCCTACTGTCTAAACTTTTCTCCATGGCTGGACCCCCAAATAATATTCCTTTACGTGCTAAGGGGGAGCTAGAGAGTGGGATAGGTTTACTAACTACCCTAGCCCTAACGCGTAACCTAACCCTAACCCCTACCCTAACCCTAACACGTACCCTAATCCTAAACCGTACCCTAAACCGAGCCCTAACCCTAACACTAACCCTAACCCTAACCCTAACCCATACCCTACGCCGTACCCGAACCCCTCCCCGAACCCATACCCCAAGCAGTACCCTAACCCTAACCCTAAGCCTAACAATAACCCTAGGCTACCCTTGACTGCTTCTGCCTCCAATAGATTACCTAAGCACTAGTGTTTTAAGGAACAGCTTAAAAAGAGAATCCTAAAGTGATTTCTTTATAATGGGTGTGTTCCTTATCTTATCCTAGTGTCTAAACTCTTCTCCATGGCTGGACCCCCAAATAATATTCCTTTACGTGCTAAGGGGTATCTAGAGAGTGGGATAGGTTTAATAACTACCCTAACCCTAACGCGTACCCTAACCCTAACCCCTACCCTAACCTTAACACGTACCCTAATCCTAACCCGTACCCTAAACCGAGCCCTAATCCTAACACTAACCCTAACCCTAACCCTAACCCATACCCTACGCCGTACCCGAAACCCTCCCCGAACCCGTACCCTAAGCCGTACCCTAAGCCTAACCCTAAGCCTAACCCTAACCCTAGGCTACCCTTGACTGCTTCTGCCTCCAATAGATTTCCTAAGCACTAGTGTTTTAAGGAACAGCTTAAAAAGAGAATCCTAATGTGATTTCTTTATAATGGGTGTGTTCCTTATCTTATCCTAGTGTCTAAACTCTTCTCCATGGCTGGACCCTCAAATAATATTCCTTTACGTGCTAAGGGGTATCTAGAGAGTGGGATAGGTTTAATAACTACCCTAACCCTAACGCGTACCCTAACCCTAACCCCTACCCTAACCCTAACACGTACCCTAATCCTAACCCGTACCCTAAACCGAGCCCTAACCCTAACACTAACCCTAACCCTAACCCTAACCCATACCCTACGCCGTACCCGCACCCATCCCCGAACCCGTACCCTAAGCCGTACCCTAAGCCTAACCCTAAGCCTAACCCTAACCCTAGGCTACCCTTGACTGCTTCTGCCTCCAATAGATTTCCTAAGCACTAGTGTTTTAAGGAACAGCTTAAAAAGAGAATCCTAATGTGATTTCTTTATAATGGGTGTGTTCCTTATCTTATCCTAGTGTCTAAACTCTTCTCCATGGCTGCACCCCCAAATAATATTCCCTTACGTGCTAAGGGGTATCTAGAGAGTGGGATAGGTTTAATAACTACCCTAACCCTAACGCGTACCCTAACCCTAACCCCTACCCTAACCCTAACACGTACCCTAATCCTAACCTGTACCCTAAACCGAGCCCTAACCCTAACACTAACCCTAACCCTAACCCTAACCCATACCCTACGCCGTACCCGCACCCCTCCCCGAACCCGTACCCTAAGCCATACCCTAAACCTAACCCTAAGCCTAACCCTAACCCTAGGCTACCCTTGACTGCTTCTGCCTCCAATTGATTTCCTAAGCACTAGTGTTTTAAGGAACAGCTTAAAAAGAGAATCCTAATGTGATTTCTTTATAATGGGTGTGTTCCTTATCTTATCCTAGTGTCTAAACTCTTCTCCATGGCTGGACCCCCAAATAATATTCCTTTACGTGCTAAGGGGGTGCTAGAGAGTGGGATAGGTTTACTAACTACCCTAGCCCTAACGCGTAACCTAACCCTAACCCCTACCCTAACCCTAACACGTACCCTAATCCTAACCCGTACCCTAAACCGAGCCCTAACCCTAACACTAACCCTAACCCATACCCTACGCCGTACCCGAACCCCTCCCCGAACCCATACCCCAAGCCGTACCCTAACCCTAACCCTAAGCCTAACCCTAACCCTAGGCTACCCTTGACTGCTTCTGCCTCCAATAGATTTCCTAAGCACTAGTGTTTTAAGGAACAGCTTAAAAAGAGAATCCTAAAGTGATTTCTTTATAATGGGTGTGTTCCTTATCTTATCCTAGTGTCTAAACTCTTCTCCATGAATGGACACCCAAATAATATTCCTTTACGTGCTAAGGGGTATCTAGAGAGTGGGATAGGTTTAATAACTACCCTAACCCTAACGCGTACCCTAACCCTAACTCCTATCCTAACCCTAACACGTACCCTAATCCTAACCCGTACCCTAAACCGAGCCCTAACCCTAACACTAACCCTAACCCTAACCCTAACCCATACCCTACGCCGTACCCACACCCCTCCCCGAACCCGTACCCTAAGCCGTACCCTAAGCCTAACCCTAAGCCTAACCCTAACCCTAGGCTACCCTTGACTGCTTCTGCCTCCAATAGATTTCCTAAGCACTAGTGTTTTAAGGAACAGCTTAAAAAGAGAATCCTAATGTGATTTCTTTATAATGGGTGTGTTCCTTATCTTATCCTAGTGTCTAAACTCTTCTCCATGGCTGCACCCCCAAATAATATTGCCTTACGTGCTAAGGGGTATCTAGAGAGTGGGATAGGTTTAATAACTACCCTAACCCTAATGCGTACTCTAACCCTAACCCCTACCCTAACACTAACACGTACCCTAATCCTAACCCGTACCCTAAACCGAGCCCTACCCCTAACACTAACACTAACCCTAACCCTAACCCATACCCTACGCCGTACCCGAACCCCTCCCCAAACCCGTACCCTAAGCCGTACCCTAAGCCTAACCCTAAGCCTAACCCTAACCCTAGGCTACCCTTGACTGCTTCTGCCTCCAATAGATTTCCTAAGCACTAGTGTTTTAAGCAACAGCTTAAAAAGAGAATCCTAATGTGATTTCTTTATAATGGGTGTGTTCCTTATCTTATCCTAGTGTCTAAACTCTTCTCCATGGCTGGACCCCCAAATAATATTCCTTTACGTGCTAAGGGGTATCTAGAGAGTGGGATAGGTTTAATAACTACCCTAACCCTAACGCGTACCCTAACCCTAACCCCTACCCTAACCCTAACACGTACCCTAATCCTAACCCGTACCCTAAACCGAGCCCTAACCCTAACACTAACCCTAACCCTAACCCTAACCCATACCCTACGCCGTACCCGCACCCCTCCCCGAACCCGTACCCTAAACCTAACCCTAAGCCTAACCCTAACCCTAGGCTACCCTTGACTGCTTCTGCCTCCAATAGATTTCCTAAGCACTAGTGTTTTAAGGAACAGCTTAAAAAGAGAATCCTAAAGTGATTTCTTTATAATGGGTGTGTTCCTTATCTTATCCTAGTGTCTAAACTCTTCTCCATGGCTGGACCCCCAAATAATATTCCTTTACGTGCTAAGGGGTATCTAGAGAGTGGGATAGGTTTAATAACTACCCTAACCCTAACGCGTACCCTAACCCTAACCCCTACCCTAACCCTAACACGTACCCTAATCCTAACCCGTACCCTAAACCGAGCCCTAACCCTAACCCTAACCCATACCCTACGCCGTACCCACCCCCCTCCCCGAACCCGTACCCTAAGCCGTACCCTAAGCCTAACCCTAAGCCTAACCCTAACCCTAGGCTACCCTTGACTGCTTCTGCCTCCAATAGATTTCCTAAGCACTAGTGTTTTAAGGAACAGCTTAAAAAGAGAATCCTAATGTGATTTCTTTATAATGGGTGTGTTCCTTATCTTATCCTAGTGTCTAAATTCTTCTCCATGGCTGGACCCCCAAATAATATTCCTTTACGTGCTAAGGGGTATCTAGAGAGTGGGATAGGTTTACTAACTACCCTAACCCTAACGCGTACCCTAACCCTAACCCCTACCCTAACCCTAACACGTACCCTAATCCTAACCCGTACCCTAAACCGAGCCCTAACCCTAACACTAACCCTAACCCTAACCCTAACCCATACCCTACGCCGTACCCGCACCCCTCCCCGAACCCGTACCTTAAGCCGTACCCTAAGCCTAACCCTAAGCCTAACCCTAACCCTAGGCTACCCTTGACTGCTTCTGCCTCCAATAGATTTCCTAAGCACTAGTGTTTTAAGGAACAGCTTAAAAAGAGAATCCTAATGTGATTTCTTTAAAATGGGTGTGTTCCTTATCTTATCCTAGTGTCTAAACTCTTCTCCATGGCTGCACCCCCAAATAATATTCCCTTACGTGCTAAGGGGTATCTAGAGAGTGGGATAGGTTTACTAACTACCCTAACCCTAACGCGTACCCTAACCCTAACCCCTACCCTAACCCTAACACGTACCCTAATCCTAACCCGTACCCTAAACCGAGCCCTAACCCTAACACTAACCCTAACCCTAACCCTAACCCATACCCTACGCCGTACCCGCACCCCTCCCCGAACCCGTACCTTAAGCCGTACCCTAAGCCTAACCCTAAGCCTAACCCCAACCCTAGGCTACCCTTGACTGCTTCTGCCTCCAATAGATTTCCTAAGCACTAGTGTTTTAAGGAACAGCTTAAAAAGAGAATCCTAATGTGATTTCTTTAAAATGGGTGTGTTCCTTATCTTATCCTAGTGTCTAAACTCTTCTCCATGGCTGCACACCCAAATAATATTCCCTTACGTGCTAAGGGGTATCTAGAGAGTGGGATAGGTTTAATAACTACCCTAACCCTAACGCGTACCCTAACGCTAACCCCTACCCTAACCCTAACACGTACCCTAATCCTAACCTGTACCCTAAACCGAGCCCTAACCCTAACACTAACCCTAACCCTAACCCATACCCTACTCCGTACCCGCACCCCTCCCCGAACCCGTACCCTAAGCCATACCCTAAACCTAACCCTAAGCCTAACACTAACCCTAGGCTACCCTTGACTGCTTCTGCCTCCAATTGATTTCCTAAGCAGTAGTGTTTTAAGGAACAGCTTAAAAAGAGAATCCTAATGTGATTTCTTTATAATGGGTGTGTTCCTTATCTTATCCTACTGTCTAAACTTTTCTCCATGGCTGGACCCCCAAATAATATTCCTTTACGTGCTAAGGGGGAGCAAGAGAGTGGGATAGGTTTACTAACTACCCTAGCCCTAACGTGTAACCTAACCCTAACCCCTACCCTAACCCTAACACGTACCCTAATCCTAAACCGTACCCTAAACCGAGCCCTAACCCTAACACTAACCCTAACCCTAACCCTAACCCATACCCTACGCCGTACCCGAACCCCTCCCCGAACCCATACCCCAAGCCGTACCCTAACCCTAACCCTAAGCCTAACCCTAACCCTAGGCTACCCTTGACTGCTTCTGCCTCCAATAGATTACCTAAGCACTAGTGTTTTAAGGAACAGCTTAAAAAGAGAATCCTAAAGTGATTTCTTTATAATGGGTGTGTTCCTTATCTTATCCTAGTGTCTAAACTCTTCTCCATGGCTGGACCCCCAAATAATATTCCTTTACGTGCTAAGGGGTATCTAGAGAGTGGGATAGGTTTAATAACTACCCTAACCCTAACGCGTACCCTAACCCTAACCCCTACCCTAACCTTAACACGTACCCTAATCCTAACCCGTACCCTAAACCGAGCCCTAATCCTAACACTAACCCTAACCCTAACCCTAACCCATACCCTACGCCGTACCCGAAACCCTCCCCGAACCCGTACCCTAAGCCGTACCCTAAGCCTAACCCTAAGCCTAACCCTAACCCTAGGCTACCCTTGACTGCTTCTGCCTCCAATAGATTTCCTAAGCACTAGTGTTTTAAGGAACAGCTTAAAAAGAGAATCCTAATGTGATTTCTTTATAATGGGTGTGTTCCTTATCTTATCCTAGTGTCTAAACTCTTCTCCATGGCTGGACCCTCAAATAATATTCCTTTACGTGCTAAGGGGTATCTAGAGAGTGGGATAGGTTTAATAACTACCCTAACCCTAACGCGTACCCTAACCCTAACCCCTACCCTAACCCTAACACGTACCCTAATCCTAACCCGTACCCTAAACCGAGCCCTAACCCTAACACTAACCCTAACCCTAACCCTAACCCATACCCTACGCCGTACCCGCACCCCTCCCCGAACTCGTACCCTAAGCCGTACCCTAAGCCTAACCCTAAGCCTAACCCTAACCCTAGGCTACCCTTGACTGCTTCTGCCTCCAATAGATTTCCTAAGCACTAGTGTTTTAAGGAACAGCTTAAAAAGAGAATCCTAATGTGATTTCTTTATAATGGGTGTGTTCCTTATCTTATCCTAGTGTCTAAACTCTTCTCCATGGCTGCACCCCCAAATAATATTCCCTTACGTGCTAAGGGGTATCTACAGAGTGGGATAGGTTTAATAACTACCCTAACCCTAACGCGTACCCTAACCCTAACCCCTACCCTAACCCTAACACGTACCCTAATCCTAACCTGTACCCTAAACCGAGCCCTAACCCTAACACTAACCCTAACCCTAACCCTAACCCATACCCTACGCCGTACCCGCACCCCTCCCCGAACCCGTACCCTAAGCCATACCCTAAACCTAACCCTAAGCCTAACCCTAACCCTAGGCTACCCTTGACTGCTTCTGCCTCCAATTGATTTCCTAAGCAGTAGTGTTTTAAGGAACAGCTTAAAAAGAGAATCCTAATGTGATTTCATTATAATGGGTGTGTTCCTTATCTTATCCTAGTGTCTAAACTCTTCTCCATGGCTGGACCCCCAAATAATATTCCTTTACGTGCTAAGGGGGAGCTAGAGAGTGGGATAGGTTTACTAACTACCCTAGCCCTAACGCGTAACCTAACCCTAACCCCTACCCTAACCCTAACACGTACCCTAATCCTAACCCGTACCCTAAACCGAGCCCTAACCCTAACACTAACCCTAACCCATACCCTACGCCGTACCCGAACCCCTCCCCGAACCCATACCCCAAGCCGTACCCTAACCCTAACCCTAAGCCTAACCCTAACCCTAGGCTACCCTTGACTGCTTCTGCCTCCAATAGATTTCCTAAGCACTAGTGTTTTAAGGAACAGCTTAAAAAGAGAATCCTAAAGTGATTTCTTTATAATGGGTGTGTTCCTTATCTTATCCTAGTGTCTAAACTCTTCTCCATGGCTGGACCCCCAAATAATATTCCTTTACGTGCTAAGGGGTATCTAGAGAGTGGGATAGGTTTAATAACTACCCTAACCCTAACGCGTACCCTAACCCTAACTCCTATCCTAACCCTAACACGTACCCTAATCCTAACCCGTACCCTAAACCGAGCCCTAACCCTAACACTAACCCTAACCCTAACCCTAACCCATACCCTACGCCGTACCCGCACCCCTCCCCGAACCCGTACCCTAAGCCGTACCCTAAACCTAACCCTAAGCCTAACCCTAACCCTAGGCTACCCTTGACTGCTTCTGCCTCCAATAGATTTCCTAAGCACTAGTGTTTTAAGGAACAGCTTAAAAAGAGAATCCTAAAGTGATTTCTTTATAATGGGTGTGTTCCTTATCTTATCCTAGTGTCTAAACTCTTCTCCATGGCTGGACCCCCAAATAATATTCCTTTACGTGCTAAGGGGTATCTAGAGAGTGGGATAGGTTTAATAACTACCCTAACCCTAACGCGTACCCTAACCCTAACCCCTACCCTAACCCTAACACGTACCCTAATCCTAACCCGTACCCTAAACCGAGCCCTAACCCTAACCCTAACCCATACCCTACGCCGTACCCACCCCCCTCCCCGAACCCGTACCCTAAGCCGTACCCTAAGCCTAACCCTAAGCCTAACCCTAACCCTAGGCTACCCTTGACTGCTTCTGCCTCCAATAGATTTCCTAAGCACTAGTGTTTTAAGGAACAGCTTAAAAAGAGAATCCTAATGTGATTTCTTTATAATGGGTGTGTTCCTTATCTTATCCTAGTGTCTAAATTCTTCTCCATGGCTGGACCCCCAAATAATATTCCTTTACGTGCTAAGGGGTATCTAGAGAGTGGGATAGGTTTACTAACTACCCTAACCCTAACGCGTACCCTAACCCTAACCCCTACCCTAACCCTAACACGTACCCTAATCCTAACCCGTACCCTAAACCGAGCCCTAACCCTAACACTAACCCTAACCCTAACCCTAACCCATACCCTACGCCGTACCCACACCCCTCCCCGAACCCGTACCTTAAGCCGTACCCTAAGCCTAACCCTAAGCCTAACCCTAACCCTAGGCTACCCTTGACTGCTTCTGCCTCCAATAGATTTCCTAATCACTAGTGTTTAAAGGAACAGCTTAAAAAGAGAATCCTAATGTGATTTCTTTAAAATGGGTGTGTTCCTTATCTTATCCTAGTGTCTAAACTCTTCTCCATGGCTGCACCCCCAAATAATATTCCCTTACGTGCTAAGGGGTATCTAGAGAGTGGGATAGGTTTACTAACTACCCTAACCCTAACGCGTACCCTAACCCTAACCCCTACCCTAACCCTAACACGTACCCTAATCCTAACCCGTACCCTAAACCGAGCCCTAACCCTAACACTAACCCTAACCCTAACCCTAACCCATACCCTACGCCGTACCCGCACCCCTCCCCGAACCCGTACCTTAAGCCGTACCCTAAGCCTAACCCTAAGCCTAACCCCAACCCTAGGCTACCCTTGACTGCTTCTGCCTCCAATAGATTTCCTAAGCACTAGTGTTTTAAGGAACAGCTTAAAAAGAGAATCCTAATGTGATTTCTTTAAAATGGGTGTGTTCCTTATCTTATCCTATTGTCTAAACTCTTCTCCATGGCTGCACACCCAAATAATATTCCCTTACGTGCTAAGGGGTATCTAGAGAGTGGGATAGGTTTAATAACTACCCTAACCCTAACGCGTACCCTAACGCTAACCCCTACCCTAACCCTAACACGTACCCTAATCCTAACCTGTACCCTAAACCGAGCCCTAACCCTAACACTAACCCTAACCCTAACCCATACCCTACTCCGTACCCGCACCCCTCCCCGAACCCGTACCCTAAGCCATACCCTAAACCTAACCCTAAGCCTAACACTAACCCTAGGCTACCCTTGACTGCTTCTGCCTCCAATTGATTTCCTAAGCAGTAGTGTTTTAAGGAACAGCTTAAAAAGAGAATCCTAATGTGATTTCTTTATAATGGGTGTGTTCCTTATCTTATCCTACTGTCTAAACTTTTCTCCATGGCTGGACCCCCAAATAATATTCCTTTACGTGCTAAGGGGGAGCAAGAGAGTGGGATAGGTTTACTAACTACCCTAGCCCTAACGTGTAACCTAACCCTAACCCCTACCCTAACCCTAACACGTACCCTAATCCTAAACCGTACCCTAAACCGAGCCCTAACCCTAACACTAACCCTAACCCTAACCCTAACCCATACCCTACGCCGTACCCGAACCCCTCCCCGAACCCATACCCCAAGCCGTACCCTAACCCTAACCCTAAGCCTAACCCTAACCCTAGGCTACCCTTGACTGCTTCTGCCTCCAATAGATTACCTAAGCACTAGTGTTTTAAGGAACAGCTTAAAAAGAGAATCCTAAAGTGATTTCTTTATAATGGGTGTGTTCCTTATCTTATCCTAGTGTCTAAACTCTTCTCCATGGCTGGACCCCCAAATAATATTCCTTTACGTGCTAAGGGGTATCTAGAGAGTGGGATAGGTTTAATAACTACCCTAACCCTAACGCGTACCCTAACCCTAACCCCTACCCTAACCTTAACACGTACCCTAATCCTAACCCGTACCCTAAACCGAGCCCTAATCCTAACACTAACCCTAACCCTAACCCTAACCCATACCCTACGCCGTACCCGAAACCCTCCCCGAACCCGTACCCTAAGCCGTACCCTAAGCCTAACCCTAAGCCTAACCCTAACCCTAGGCTACCCTTGACTGCTTCTGCCTCCAATAGATTTCCTAAGCACTAGTGTTTTAAGGAACAGCTTAAAAAGAGAATCCTAATGTGATTTCTTTATAATGGGTGTGTTCCTTATCTTATCCTAGTGTCTAAACTCTTCTCCATGGCTGCACCCCCAAATAATATTCCCTTACGTGCTAAGGGGTATCTACAGAGTGGGATAGGTTTAATAACTACCCTAACCCTAACGCGTACCCTAACCCTAACCCCTACCCTAACCCTAACACGTACCCTAATCCTAACCTGTACCCTAAACCGAGCCCTAACCCTAACACTAACCCTAACCCTAACCCTAACCCATACCCTACGCCGTACCCGCACCCCTCCCCGAACCCGTACCCTAAGCCGTACCCTAAACCTAACCCTAAGCCTAACCCTAACCCTAGGCTACCCTTGACTGCTTCTGCCTCCAATTGATTTCCTAAGCAGTAGTGTTTTAAGGAACAGCTTAAAAAGAGAATCCTAATGTGATTTCATTATAATGGGTGTGTTCCTTATCTTATCCTAGTGTCTAAACTCTTCTCCATGGCTGGACCCCCAAATAATATTCCTTTACGTGCTAAGGGGGAGCTAGAGAGTGGGATAGGTTTACTAACTACCCTAGCCCTAACGCGTAACCTAACCCTAACCCCTACCCTAACCCTAACACGTACCCTAATCCTAACCCGTACCCTAAACCGAGCCCTAACCCTAACACTAACCTTAACCCATACCCTACGCCGTACCCGAACCCCTCCCCGAACCCATACCCCAAGCCATACCCTAACCCTAACCCTAAGCCTAACCCTAACCCTAGGCTACCCTTGACTGCTTCTGCCTCCAATAGATTTCCTAAGCACTAGTGTTTTAAGGAACAGCTTAAAAAGAGAATCCTAAAGTGATTTCTTTATAATGGGTGTGTTCCTTATCTTATCCTAGTGTCTAAACTCTTCTCCATGGCTGGACCCCCAAATAATATTCCTTTACGTGCTAAGGGGTATCTAGAGAGTGGGATAGGTTTAATAACTACCCTAACCCTAACGCGTACCCTAACCCTAACTCCTATCCTAACCCTAACACGTACCCTAATCCTAACCCGTACCCTAAACCGAGCCCTAACCCTAACACTAACCCTAACCCTAACCCTAACCCATACCCTACGCCGTACCCACACCCCTCCCCGAACCCGTACCCTAAGCCGTACCCTAAGCCTAACCCTAAGCCTAACCCTAACCCTAGGCTACCCTTGACTGCTTCTGCCTCCAATAGATTTCCTAAGCACTAGTGTTTTAAGGAACAGCTTAAAAAGAGAATCCTAATGTGATTTCTTTATAATGGGTGTGTTCCTTATCTTATCCTAGTGTCTAAACTCTTCTCCATGGCTGCACCCCCAAATAATATTGCCTTACGTGCTAAGGGGTATCTAGAGAGTGGGATAGGTTTAATAACTACCCTAACCCTAATGCGTACTCTAACCCTAACCCCTACCCTAACACTAACACGTACCCTAATCCTAACCCGTACCCTAAACCGAGCCCTACCCCTAACACTAACACTAACCCTAACCCTAACCCATACCCTACGCCGTACCCGAACCCCTCCCCGAACCCGTACCCTAAGCCGTACCCTAAGCCTAACCCTAAGCCTAACCCTAACCCTAGGCTACCCTTGACTGCTTCTGCCTCCAATAGATTTCCTAAGCACTAGTGTTTTAAGCAACAGCTTAAAAAGAGAATCCTAATGTGATTTCTTTATAATGGGTGTGTTCCTTATCTTATCCTAGTGTCTAAACTCTTCTCCATGGCTGGACCCCCAAATAATATTCCTTTACGTGCTAAGGGGTATCTAGAGAGTGGGATAGGTTTAATAACTACCCTAACCCTAACGCGTACCCTAACCCTAACCCCTACCCTAACCCTAACACGTACCCTAATCCTAACCCGTACCCTAAACCGAGCCCTAACCCTAACACTAACCCTAACCCTAACCCTAACCCATACCCTACGCCGTACCCGAAACCCTCCCCGAACCCGTACCCTAAGCCGTACCCTAAGCCTAACCCTAAGCCTAACCCTAACCCTAGGCTACCCTTGACTGCTTCTGCCTCCAATAGATTTCCTAAGCACTAGTGTTTTAAGGAACAGCTTAAAAAGAGAATCCTAATGTGATTTCTTTATAATGGGTGTGTTCCTTATCTTATCCTAGTGTCTAAACTCTTCTCCATGGCTGGACCCCCAAATAATATTCCTTTACGTGCTAAGGGGGAGCTAGAGAGTGGGATAGGTTTACTAACTACCCTAGCCCTAACGCGTAACCTAACCCTAACCCCTACCCTAACCCTAACACGTACCCTAATCCTAACCCGTACCCTAAACCGAGCCCTAACCCTAACACTAACCCTAACCCATACCCTACGCCGTACCCGAACCCCTCCCCGAACCCATACCCCAAGCCGTACCCTAACCCTAACTCTAAGCCTAACCCTAACCCTAGGCTACCCTTGACTGCTTCTGCCTCCAATAGATTTCCTAAGCACTAGTGTTTTAAGGAACAGCTTAAAAAGAGAATCCTAAAGTGATTTCTTTATAATGGGTGTGTTCCTTATCTTATCCTAGTGTCTAAACTCTTCTCCATGGCTGGACCCCCAAATAATATTCCTTTACGTGCTAAGGGGTATCTAGAGAGTGGGATAGGTTTAATAACTACCCTAACCCTAACGCGTACCCTAACCCTAACCCCTACCCTAACCCTAACACGTACCCTAATCCTAACCCGTACCCTAAACCGAGCCCTAACCCTAACACTAACCCTAACCCTAACCCTAACCCATACCCTACGCCGTACCCGAACCCCTCCCCGAACCCATTCCCCAAGCCGTACCCTAAACCTAACCCTAAGCCTAACCCTAACCCTAGGCTACCCTTGACTGCTTCTGCCTCCAATAGATTTCCTAAGCACTAGTGTTTTAAGGAACAGCTTAAAAAGAGAATCCTAAAGTGATTTCTTTATAATGGGTGTGTTCCTTATCTTATCCTAGTGTCTAAACTCTTCTCCATGGCTGGACCCCCAAATAATATTCCTTTACGTGCTAAGGGGTATCTAGAGAGTGGGATAGGTTTAATAACTACCCTAACCCTAACGCGTACCCTAACCCTAACCCCTACCCTAACCCTAACACGTACCCTAATCCTAACCCGTACCCTAAACCGAGCCCTAACCCTAACCCTAACCCATACCCTACGCCGTACCCACCCCCCTCCCCGAACCCGTACCCTAAGCCGTACCCTAAGCCTAACCCTAAGCCTAACCCTAACCCTAGGCTACCCTTGACTGCTTCTGCCTCCAATAGATTTCCTAAGCACTAGTGTTTTAAGGAACAGCTTAAAAAGAGAATCCTAATGTGATTTCTTTATAATGGGTGTGTTCCTTATCTTATCCTAGTGTCTAAATTCTTCTCCATGGCTGGACCCCCAAATAATATTCCTTTACGTGCTAAGGGGTATCTAGAGAGTGGGATAGGTTTACTAACTACCCTAACCCTAACGCGTACCCTAACCCTAACCCCTACCCTAACCCTAACACGTACCCTAATCCTAACCCGTACCCTAAACCGAGCCCTAACCCTAACACTAACCCTAACCCTAACCCTAACCCATACCCTACGCCGTACCCGCACCCCTCCCCGAACCCGTACCTTAAGCCGTACCCTAAGCCTAACCCTAAGCCTAACCCTAACCCTAGGCTACCCTTGACTGCTTCTGCCTCCAATAGATTTCCTAAGCACTAGTGTTTTAAGGAACAGCTTAAAAAGAGAATCCTAATGTGATTTCTTTAAAATGGGTGTGTTCCTTATCTTATCCTAGTGTCTAAACTCTTCTCCATGGCTGCACCCCCAAATAATATTCCCTTACGTGCTAAGGGGTATCTAGAGAGTGGGATAGGTTTACTAACTACCCTAACCCTAACGCGTACCCTAACCCTAACCCCTACCCTAACCCTAACACGTACCCTAATCCTAACCCGTACCCTAAACCGAGCCCTAACCCTAACACTAACCCTAACCCTAACCCTAACCCATACCCTACGCCGTACCCGCACCCCTCCCCGAACCCGTACCTTAAGCCGTACCCTAAGCCTAACCCTAAGCCTAACCCCAACCCTAGGCTACCCTTGACTGCTTCTGCCTCCAATAGATTTCCTAAGCACTAGTGTTTTAAGGAACAGCTTAAAAAGAGAATCCTAATGTGATTTCTTTAAAATGGGTGTGTTCCTTATCTTATCCTAGTGTCTAAACTCTTCTCCATGGCTGCACACCCAAATAATATTCCCTTACGTGCTAAGGGGTATCTAGAGAGTGGGATAGGTTTAATAACTACCCTAACCCTAACGCGTACCCTAACGCTAACCCCTACCCTAACCCTAACACGTACCCTAATCCTAACCTGTACCCTAAACCGAGCCCTAACCCTAACACTAACCCTAACCCTAACCCATACCCTACTCCGTACCCGCACCCCTCCCCGAACCCGTACCCTAAGCCATACCCTAAACCTAACCCTAAGCCTAACACTAACCCTAGGCTACCCTTGACTGCTTCTGCCTCCAATTGATTTCCTAAGCAGTAGTGTTTTAAGGAACAGCTTAAAAAGAGAATCCTAATGTGATTTCTTTATAATGGGTGTGTTCCTTATCTTATCCTACTGTCTAAACTTTTCTCCATGGCTGGACCCCCAAATAATATTCCTTTACGTGCTAAGGGGGAGCAAGAGAGTGGGATAGGTTTACTAACTACCCTAGCCCTAACGTGTAACCTAACCCTAACCCCTACCCTAACCCTAACACGTACCCTAATCCTAAACCGTACCCTAAACCGAGCCCTAACCCTAACACTAACCCTAACCCTAACCCTAACCCATACCCTACGCCGTACCCGAACCCCTCCCCGAACCCATACCCCAAGCCGTACCCTAACCCTAACCCTAAGCCTAACCCTAACCCTAGGCTACCCTTGACTGCTTCTGCCTCCAATAGATTACCTAAGCACTAGTGTTTTAAGGAACAGCTTAAAAAGAGAATCCTAAAGTGATTTCTTTATAATGGGTGTGTTCCTTATCTTATCCTAGTGTCTAAACTCTTCTCCATGGCTGGACCCCCAAATAATATTCCTTTACGTGCTAAGGGGTATCTAGAGAGTGGGATAGGTTTAATAACTACCCTAACCCTAACGCGTACCCTAACCCTAACCCCTACCCTAACCTTAACACGTACCCTAATCCTAACCCGTACCCTAAACCGAGCCCTAATCCTAACACTAACCCTAACCCTAACCCTAACCCATACCCTACGCCGTACCCGAAACCCTCCCCGAACCCGTACCCTAAGCCGTACCCTAAGCCTAACCCTAAGCCTAACCCTAACCCTAGGCTACCCTTGACTGCTTCTGCCTCCAATAGATTTCCTAAGCACTAGTGTTTTAAGGAACAGCTTAAAAAGAGAATCCTAATGTGATTTCTTTATAATGGGTGTGTTCCTTATCTTATCCTAGTGTCTAAACTCTTCTCCATGGCTGGACCCTCAAATAATATTCCTTTACGTGCTAAGGGGTATCTAGAGAGTGGGATAGGTTTAATAACTACCCTAACCCTAACGCGTACCCTAACCCTAACCCCTACCCTAACCCTAACACGTACCCTAATCCTAACCCGTACCCTAAACCGAGCCCTAACCCTAACACTAACCCTAACCCTAACCCTAACCCATACCCTACGCCGTACCCGCACCCCTCCCCGAACTCGTACCCTAAGCCGTACCCTAAGCCTAACCCTAAGCCTAACCCTAACCCTAGGCTACCCTTGACTGCTTCTGCCTCCAATAGATTTCCTAAGCACTAGTGTTTTAAGGAACAGCTTAAAAAGAGAATCCTAATGTGATTTCTTTATAATGGGTGTGTTCCTTATCTTATCCTAGTGTCTAAACTCTTCTCCATGGCTGCACCCCCAAATAATATTCCCTTACGTGCTAAGGGGTATCTACAGAGTGGGATAGGTTTAATAACTACCCTAACCCTAACGCGTACCCTAACCCTAACCCCTACCCTAACCCTAACACGTACCCTAATCCTAACCTGTACCCTAAACCGAGCCCTAACCCTAACACTAACCCTAACCCTAACCCTAACCCATACCCTACGCCGTACCCGCACCCCTCCCCGAACCCGTACCCTAAGCCATACCCTAAACCTAACCCTAAGCCTAACCCTAACCCTAGGCTACCCTTGACTGCTTCTGCCTCCAATTGATTTCCTAAGCAGTAGTGTTTTAAGGAACAGCTTAAAAAGAGAATCCTAATGTGATTTCATTATAATGGGTGTGTTCCTTATCTTATCCTAGTGTCTAAACTCTTCTCCATGGCTGGACCCCCAAATAATATTCCTTTACGTGCTAAGGGGGAGCTAGAGAGTGGGATAGGTTTACTAACTACCCTAGCCCTAACGCGTAACCTAACCCTAACCCCTACCCTAACCCTAACACGTACCCTAATCCTAACCCGTACCCTAAACCGAGCCCTAACCCTAACACTAACCCTAACCCATACCCTACGCCGTACCCGAACCCCTCCCCGAACCCATACCCCAAGCCGTACCCTAACCCTAACCCTAAGCCTAACCCTAACCCTAGGCTACCCTTGACTGCTTCTGCCTCCAATAGATTTCCTAAGCACTAGTGTTTTAAGGAACAGCTTAAAAAGAGAATCCTAAAGTGATTTCTTTATAATGGGTGTGTTCCTTATCTTATCCTAGTGTCTAAACTCTTCTCCATGGCTGGACCCCCAAATAATATTCCTTTACGTGCTAAGGGGTATCTAGAGAGTGGGATAGGTTTAATAACTACCCTAACCCTAACGCGTACCCTAACCCTAACTCCTATCCTAACCCTAACACGTACCCTAATCCTAACCCGTACCCTAAACCGAGCCCTAACCCTAACACTAACCCTAACCCTAACCCTAACCCATACCCTACGCCGTACCCGCACCCCTCCCCGAACCCGTACCCTAAGCCGTACCCTAAACCTAACCCTAAGCCTAACCCTAACCCTAGGCTACCCTTGACTGCTTCTGCCTCCAATAGATTTCCTAAGCACTAGTGTTTTAAGGAACAGCTTAAAAAGAGAATCCTAAAGTGATTTCTTTATAATGGGTGTGTTCCTTATCTTATCCTAGTGTCTAAACTCTTCTCCATGGCTGGACCCCCAAATAATATTCCTTTACGTGCTAAGGGGTATCTAGAGAGTGGGATAGGTTTAATAACTACCCTAACCCTAACGCGTACCCTAACCCTAACCCCTACCCTAACCCTAACACGTACCCTAATCCTAACCCGTACCCTAAACCGAGCCCTAACCCTAACCCTAACCCATACCCTACGCCGTACCCACCCCCCTCCCCGAACCCGTACCCTAAGCCGTACCCTAAGCCTAACCCTAAGCCTAACCCTAACCCTAGGCTACCCTTGACTGCTTCTGCCTCCAATAGATTTCCTAAGCACTAGTGTTTTAAGGAACAGCTTAAAAAGAGAATCCTAATGTGATTTCTTTATAATGGGTGTGTTCCTTATCTTATCCTAGTGTCTAAATTCTTCTCCATGGCTGGACCCCCAAATAATATTCCTTTACGTGCTAAGGGGTATCTAGAGAGTGGGATAGGTTTACTAACTACCCTAACCCTAACGCGTACCCTAACCCTAACCCCTACCCTAACCCTAACACGTACCCTAATCCTAACCCGTACCCTAAACCGAGCCCTAACCCTAACACTAACCCTAACCCTAACCCTAACCCATACCCTACGCCGTACCCACACCCCTCCCCGAACCCGTACCTTAAGCCGTACCCTAAGCCTAACCCTAAGCCTAACCCTAACCCTAGGCTACCCTTGACTGCTTCTGCCTCCAATAGATTTCCTAATCACTAGTGTTTTAAGGAACAGCTTAAAAAGAGAATCCTAATGTGATTTCTTTAAAATGGGTGTGTTCCTTATCTTATCCTAGTGTCTAAACTCTTCTCCATGGCTGCACCCCCAAATAATATTCCCTTACGTGCTAAGGGGTATCTAGAGAGTGGGATAGGTTTACTAACTACCCTAACCCTAACGCGTACCCTAACCCTAACCCCTACCCTAACCCTAACACGTACCCTAATCCTAACCCGTACCCTAAACCGAGCCCTAACCCTAACACTAACCCTAACCCTAACCCTAACCCATACCCTACGCCGTACCCGCACCCCTCCCCGAACCCGTACCTTAAGCCGTACCCTAAGCCTAACCCTAAGCCTAACCCCAACCCTAGGCTACCCTTGACTGCTTCTGCCTCCAATAGATTTCCTAAGCACTAGTGTTTTAAGGAACAGCTTAAAAAGAGAATCCTAATGTGATTTCTTTAAAATGGGTGTGTTCCTTATCTTATCCTAGTGTCTAAACTCTTCTCCATGGCTGCACACCCAAATAATATTCCCTTACGTGCTAAGGGGTATCTAGAGAGTGGGATAGGTTTAATAACTACCCTAACCCTAACGCGTACCCTAACGCTAACCCCTACCCTAACCCTAACACGTACCCTAATCCTAACCTGTACCCTAAACCGAGCCCTAACCCTAACACTAACCCTAACCCTAACCCATACCCTACTCCGTACCCGCACCCCTCCCCGAACCCGTACCCTAAGCCATACCCTAAACCTAACCCTAAGCCTAACACTAACCCTAGGCTACCCTTGACTGCTTCTGCCTCCAATTGATTTCCTAAGCAGTAGTGTTTTAAGGAACAGCTTAAAAAGAGAATCCTAATGTGATTTCTTTATAATGGGTGTGTTCCTTATCTTATCCTACTGTCTAAACTTTTCTCCATGGCTGGACCCCCAAATAATATTCCTTTACGTGCTAAGGGGGAGCAAGAGAGTGGGATAGGTTTACTAACTACCCTAGCCCTAACGTGTAACCTAACCCTAACCCCTACCCTAACCCTAACACGTACCCTAATCCTAAACCGTACCCTAAACCGAGCCCTAACCCTAACACTAACCCTAACCCTAACCCTAACCCATACCCTACGCCGTACCCGAACCCCTCCCCGAACCCATACCCCAAGCCGTACCCTAACCCTAACCCTAAGCCTAACCCTAACCCTAGGCTACCCTTGACTGCTTCTGCCTCCAATAGATTACCTAAGCACTAGTGTTTTAAGGAACAGCTTAAAAAGAGAATCCTAAAGTGATTTCTTTATAATGGGTGTGTTCCTTATCTTATCCTAGTGTCTAAACTCTTCTCCATGGCTGGACCCCCAAATAATATTCCTTTACGTGCTAAGGGGTATCTAGAGAGTGGGATAGGTTTAATAACTACCCTAACCCTAACGCGTACCCTAACCCTAACCCCTACCCTAACCTTAACACGTACCCTAATCCTAATCCGTACCCTAAACCGAGCCCTAATCCTAACACTAACCCTAACCCTAACCCTAACCCATACCCTACGCCGTACCCGAAACCCTCCCCGAACCCGTACCCTAAGCCGTACCCTAAGCCTAACCCTAAGCCTAACCCTAACCCTAGGCTACCCTTGACTGCTTCTGCCTCCAATAGATTTCCTAAGCACTAGTGTTTTAAGGAACAGCTTAAAAAGAGAATCCTAATGTGATTTCTTTATAATGGGTGTGTTCCTTATCTTATCCTAGTGTCTAAACTCTTCTCCATGGCTGCACCCCCAAATAATATTCCCTTACGTGCTAAGGGGTATCTACAGAGTGGGATAGGTTTAATAACTACCCTAACCCTAACGCGTACCCTAACCCTAACCCCTACCCTAACCCTAACACGTACCCTAATCCTAACCTGTACCCTAAACCGAGCCCTAACCCTAACACTAACCCTAACCCTAACCCTAACCCATACCCTACGCCGTACCCGCACCCCTCCCCGAACCCGTACCCTAAGCCGTACCCTAAACCTAACCCTAAGCCTAACCCTAACCCTAGGCTACCCTTGACTGCTTCTGCCTCCAATTGATTTCCTAAGCAGTAGTGTTTTAAGGAACAGCTTAAAAAGAGAATCCTAATGTGATTTCATTATAATGGGTGTGTTCCTTATCTTATCCTAGTGTCTAAACTCTTCTCCATGGCTGGACCCCCAAATAATATTCCTTTACGTGCTAAGGGGGAGCTAGAGAGTGGGATAGGTTTACTAACTACCCTAGCCCTAACGCGTAACCTAACCCTAACCCCTACCCTAACCCTAACACGTACCCTAATCCTAACCCGTACCCTAAACCGAGCCCTAACCCTAACACTAACCTTAACCCATACCCTACGCCGTACCCGAACCCCTCCCCGAACCCATACCCCAAGCCATACCCTAACCCTAACCCTAAGCCTAACCCTAACCCTAGGCTACCCTTGACTGCTTCTGCCTCCAATAGATTTCCTAAGCACTAGTGTTTTAAGGAACAGCTTAAAAAGAGAATCCTAAAGTGATTTCTTTATAATGGGTGTGTTCCTTATCTTATCCTAGTGTCTAAACTCTTCTCCATGGCTGGACCCCCAAATAATATTCCTTTACGTGCTAAGGGGTATCTAGAGAGTGGGATAGGTTTAATAACTACCCTAACCCTAACGCGTACCCTAACCCTAACTCCTATCCTAACCCTAACACGTACCCTAATCCTAACCCGTACCCTAAACCGAGCCCTAACCCTAACACTAACCCTAACCCTAACCCTAACCCATACCCTACGCCGTACCCACACCCCTCCCCGAACCCGTACCCTAAGCCGTACCCTAAGCCTAACCCTAAGCCTAACCCTAACCCTAGGCTACCCTTGACTGCTTCTGCCTCCAATAGATTTCCTAAGCACTAGTGTTTTAAGGAACAGCTTAAAAAGAGAATCCTAATGTGATTTCTTTATAATGGGTGTGTTCCTTATCTTATCCTAGTGTCTAAACTCTTCTCCATGGCTGCACCCCCAAATAATATTGCCTTACGTGCTAAGGGGTATCTAGAGAGTGGGATAGGTTTAATAACTACCCTAACCCTAATGCGTACTCTAACCCTAACCCCTACCCTAACACTAACACGTACCCTAATCCTAACCCGTACCCTAAACCGAGCCCTACCCCTAACACTAACACTAACCCTAACCCTAACCCATACCCTACGCCGTACCCGAACCCCTCCCCGAACCCGTACCCTAAGCCGTACCCTAAGCCTAACCCTAAGCCTAACCCTAACCCTAGGCTACCCTTGACTGCTTCTGCCTCCAATAGATTTCCTAAGCACTAGTGTTTTAAGCAACAGCTTAAAAAGAGAATCCTAATGTGATTTCTTTATAATGGGTGTGTTCCTTATCTTATCCTAGTGTCTAAACTCTTCTCCATGGCTGGACCCCCAAATAATATTCCTTTACGTGCTAAGGGGTATCTAGAGAGTGGGATAGGTTTAATAACTACCCTAACCCTAACGCGTACCCTAACCCTAACCCCTACCCTAACCCTAACACGTACCCTAATCCTAACCCGTACCCTAAACCGAGCCCTAACCCTAACACTAACCCTAACCCTAACCCTAACCCATACCCTACGCCGTACCCGAAACCCTCCCCGAACCCGTACCCTAAGCCGTACCCTAAGCCTAACCCTAAGCCTAACCCTAACCCTAGGCTACCCTTGACTGCTTCTGCCTCCAATAGATTTCCTAAGCACTAGTGTTTTAAGGAACAGCTTAAAAAGAGAATCCTAATGTGATTTCTTTATAATGGGTGTGTTCCTTATCTTATCCTAGTGTCTAAACTCTTCTCCATGGCTGGACCCCCAAATAATATTCCTTTACGTGCTAAGGGGGAGCTAGAGAGTGGGATAGGTTTACTAACTACCCTAGCCCTAACGCGTAACCTAACCCTAACCCCTACCCTAACCCTAACACGTACCCTAATCCTAACCCGTACCCTAAACCGAGCCCTAACCCTAACACTAACCCTAACCCATACCCTACGCCGTACCCGAACCCCTCCCCGAACCCATACCCCAAGCCGTACCCTAACCCTAACTCTAAGCCTAACCCTAACCCTAGGCTACCCTTGACTGCTTCTGCCTCCAATAGATTTCCTAAGCACTAGTGTTTTAAGGAACAGCTTAAAAAGAGAATCCTAAAGTGATTTCTTTATAATGGGTGTGTTCCTTATCTTATCCTAGTGTCTAAACTCTTCTCCATGGCTGGACCCCCAAATAATATTCCTTTACGTGCTAAGGGGTATCTAGAGAGTGGGATAGGTTTAATAACTACCCTAACCCTAACGCGTACCCTAACCCTAACCCCTACCCTAACCCTAACACGTACCCTAATCCTAACCCGTACCCTAAACCGAGCCCTAACCCTAACACTAACCCTAACCCTAACCCTAACCCATACCCTATGCCGTACCCGAAACCCTCCCCGAACCCGTACCCTAAGCCGTACCCTAAGCCTAACCCTAAGCCTAACCCTAACCCTAGGCTACCCTTGACTGCTTCTGCCTCCAATAGATTTCCTAAGCACTAGTGTTTTAAGGAACAGCTTAAAAAGAGAATCCTAAAGTGATTTCTTTATAATGGGTGTGTTCCTTATCTTATCCTAGTGTCTAAACTCTTCTCCATGGCTGGACCCCCAAATAATATTCCTTTACGTGCTAAGGGGTATCTAGAGAGTGGGATAGGTTTAATAACTACCCTAACCCTAACGCGTACCCTAACCCTAACCCCTACCCTAACCCTAACACGTACCCTAATCCTAACCCGTACCCTAAACCGAGCCCTAACCCTAACACTAACCCTAACCCTAACCCTAACCCATACCCTACGCCGTACCCGAACCCCTCCCCGAACCCATTCCCCAAGCCGTACCCTAAACCTAACCCTAAGCCTAACCCTAACCCTAGGCTACCCTTGACTGCTTCTGCCTCCAATAGATTTCCTAAGCACTAGTGTTTTAAGGAACAGCTTAAAAAGAGAATCCTAAAGTGATTTCTTTATAATGGGTGTGTTCCTTATCTTATCCTAGTGTCTAAACTCTTCTCCATGGCTGGACCCCCAAATAATATTCCTTTACGTGCTAAGGGGTATCTAGAGAGTGGGATAGGTTTAATAACTACCATAACCCTAACGCGTACCCTAACCCTAACCCCTACCCTAACCCTAACACGTACCCTAATCCTAACCCGTACCCTAAACCGAGCCCTAACCCTAACACTAACCCTAACCCTAACCCTAACCCATACCCTACGCCGTACCCACCCCCCTCCCCGAACCCGTACCCTAAGCCGTACCCTAAGCCTAACCCTAAGCCTAACCCTAACCCTAGGCTACCCTTGACTGCTTCTGCCTCCAATAGATTTCCTAAGCACTAGTGTTTTAAGGAACAGCTTAAAAAGAGAATCCTAATGTGATTTCTTTATAATGGGTGTGTTCCTTATCTTATCCTAGTGTCTAAATTCTTCTCCATGGCTGGACCCCCAAATAATATTCCTTTACGTGCTAAGGGGTATCTAGAGAGTGGGATAGGTTTACTAACTACCCTAACCCTAACGCGTACCCTAACCCTAACCCCTACCCTAACCCTAACACGTACCCTAATCCTAACCCGTACCCTAAACCGAGCCCTAACCCTAACACTAACCCTAACCCTAACCCTAACCCATACCCTACGCCGTACCCGCACCCCTCCCCGAACCCGTACCTTAAGCCGTACCCTAAGCCTAACCCTAAGCCTAACCCCAACCCTAGGCTACCCTTGACTGCTTCTGCCTCCAATAGATTTCCTAAGCACTAGTGTTTTAAGGAACAGCTTAAAAAGAGAATCCTAATGTGATTTCTTTAAAATGGGTGTGTTCCTTATCTTATCCTAGTGTCTAAACTCTTCTCCATGGCTGCACACCCAAATAATATTCCCTTACGTGCTAAGGGGTATCTAGAGAGTGGGATAGGTTTAATAACTACCCTAACCCTAACGCGTACCCTAACGCTAACCCCTACCCTAACCCTAACACGTACCCTAATCCTAACCTGTACCCTAAACCGAGCCCTAACCCTAACACTAACCCTAACCCTAACCCATACCCTACGCCGTACCCGCACCCCTCCCCGAACCCGTACCCTAAGCCATACCCTAAACCTAACCCTAAGCCTAACCCTAACCCTAGGCTACCCTTGACTGCTTCTGCCTCCAATTGATTTCCTAAGCAGTAGTGTTTTAAGGAACAGCTTAAAAAGAGAATCCTAATGTGATTTCTTTATAATGGGTGTGTTCCTTATCTTATCCTACTGTCTAAACTTTTCTCCATGGCTGGACCCCCAAATAATATTCCTTTACGTGCTAAGGGGGAGCTAGAGAGTGGGATAGGTTTACTAACTACCCTAGCCCTAACGCGTAACCTAACCCTAACCCCTACCCTAACCCTAACACGTACCCTAATCCTAAACCGTACCCTAAACCGAGCCCTAACCCTAACACTAACCCTAACCCTAACCCTAACCCATACCCTACGCCGTACCCGAACCCCTCCCCGAACCCATACCCCAAGCAGTACCCTAACCCTAACCCTAAGCCTAACAATAACCCTAGGCTACCCTTGACTGCTTCTGCCTCCAATAGATTACCTAAGCACTAGTGTTTTAAGGAACAGCTTAAAAAGAGAATCCTAAAGTGATTTCTTTATAATGGGTGTGTTCCTTATCTTATCCTAGTGTCTAAACTCTTCTCCATGGCTGGACCCCCAAATAATATTCCTTTACGTGCTAAGGGGTATCTAGAGAGTGGGATAGGTTTAATAACTACCCTAACCCTAACGCGTACCCTAACCCTAACCCCTACCCTAACCTTAACACGTACCCTAATCCTAACCCGTACCCTAAACCGAGCCCTAATCCTAACACTAACCCTAACCCTAACCCTAACCCATACCCTACGCCGTACCCGAAACCCTCCCCGAACCCGTACCCTAAGCCGTACCCTAAGCCTAACCCTAAGCCTAACCCTAACCCTAGGCTACCCTTGACTGCTTCTGCCTCCAATAGATTTCCTAAGCACTAGTGTTTTAAGGAACAGCTTAAAAAGAGAATCCTAATGTGATTTCTTTATAATGGGTGTGTTCCTTATCTTATCCTAGTGTCTAAACTCTTCTCCATGGCTGGACCCTCAAATAATATTCCTTTACGTGCTAAGGGGTATCTAGAGAGTGGGATAGGTTTAATAACTACCCTAACCCTAACGCGTACCCTAACCCTAACCCCTACCCTAACCCTAACACGTACCCTAATCCTAACCCGTACCCTAAACCGAGCCCTAACCCTAACACTAACCCTAACCCTAACCCTAACCCATACCCTACGCCGTACCCGCACCCCTCCCCGAACCCGTACCCTAAGCCGTACCCTAAGCCTAACCCTAAGCCTAACCCTAACCCTAGGCTACCCTTGACTGCTTCTGCCTCCAATAGATTTCCTAAGCACTAGTGTTTTAAGGAACAGCTTAAAAAGAGAATCCTAATGTGATTTCTTTATAATGGGTGTGTTCCTTATCTTATCCTAGTGTCTAAACTCTTCTCCATGGCTGCACCCCCAAATAATATTCCCTTACGTGCTAAGGGGTATCTAGAGAGTGGGATAGGTTTAATAACTACCCTAACCCTAACGCGTACCCTAACCCTAACCCCTACCCTAACCCTAACACGTACCCTAATCCTAACCTGTACCCTAAACCGAGCCCTAACCCTAACACTAACCCTAACCCTAACCCTAACCCATACCCTACGCCGTACCCGCACCCCTCCCCGAACCCGTACCCTAAGCCATACCCTAAACCTAACCCTAAGCCTAACCCTAACCCTAGGCTACCCTTGACTGCTTCTGCCTCCAATTGATTTCCTAAGCAGTAGTGTTTTAAGGAACAGCTTAAAAAGAGAATCCTAATGTGATTTCATTATAATGGGTGTGTTCCTTATCTTATCCTAGTGTCTAAACTCTTCTCCATGGCTGGACCCCCAAATAATATTCCTTTACGTGCTAAGGGGGTGCTAGAGAGTGGGATAGGTTTACTAACTACCCTAGCCCTAACGCGTAACCTAACCCTAACCCCTACCCTAACCCTAACACGTACCCTAATCCTAACCCGTACCCTAAACCGAGCCCTAACCCTAACACTAACCCTAACCCATACCCTACGCCGTACCCGAACCCCTCCCCGAACCCATACCCCAAGCCGTACCCTAACCCTAACCCTAAGCCTAACCCTAACCCTAGGCTACCCTTGACTGCTTCTGCCTCCAATAGATTTCCTAAGCACTAGTGTTTTAAGGAACAGCTTAAAAAGAGAATCCTAAAGTGATTTCTTTATAATGGGTGTGTTCCTTATCTTATCCTAGTGTCTAAACTCTTCTCCATGAATGGACACCCAAATAATATTCCTTTACGTGCTAAGGGGTATCTAGAGAGTGGGATAGGTTTAATAACTACCCTAACCCTAACGCGTACCCTAACCCTAACTCCTATCCTAACCCTAACACGTACCCTAATCCTAACCCGTACCCTAAACCGAGCCCTAACCCTAACACTAACCCTAACCCTAACCCATACCCTACGCCGTACCCGCACCCCTCCCCGAACCCGTACCCTAAGCCATACCCTAAACCTAACCCTAAGCCTAACCCTAACCCTAGGCTACCCTTGACTGCTTCTGCCTCCAATTGATTTCCTAAGCAGTAGTGTTTTAAGGAACAGCTTAAAAAGAGAATCCTAATGTGATTTCTTTATAATGGGTGTGTTCCTTATCTTATCCTACTGTCTAAACTTTTCTCCATGGCTGGACCCCCAAATAATATTCCTTTACGTGCTAAGGGGGAGCTAGAGAGTGGGATAGGTTTACTAACTACCCTAGCCCTAACGCGTAACCTAACCCTAACCCCTACCCTAACCCTAACACGTACCCTAATCCTAAACCGTACCCTAAACCGAGCCCTAACCCTAACACTAACCCTAACCCTAACCCTAACCCATACCCTACGCCGTACCCGAACCCCTCCCCGAACCCATACCCCAAGCAGTACCCTAACCCTAACCCTAAGCCTAACAATAACCCTAGGCTACCCTTGACTGCTTCTGCCTCCAATAGATTACCTAAGCACTAGTGTTTTAAGGAACAGCTTAAAAAGAGAATCCTAAAGTGATTTCTTTATAATGGGTGTGTTCCTTATCTTATCCTAGTGTCTAAACTCTTCTCCATGGCTGGACCCCCAAATAATATTCCTTTACGTGCTAAGGGGTATCTAGAGAGTGGGATAGGTTTAATAACTACCCTAACCCTAACGCGTACCCTAACCCTAACCCCTACCCTAACCTTAACACGTACCCTAATCCTAACCCGTACCCTAAACCGAGCCCTAATCCTAACACTAACCCTAACCCTAACCCTAACCCATACCCTACGCCGTACCCGAAACCCTCCCCGAACCCGTACCCTAAGCCGTACCCTAAGCCTAACCCTAAGCCTAACCCTAACCCTAGGCTACCCTTGACTGCTTCTGCCTCCAATAGATTTCCTAAGCACTAGTGTTTTAAGGAACAGCTTAAAAAGAGAATCCTAATGTGATTTCTTTATAATGGGTGTGTTCCTTATCTTATCCTAGTGTCTAAACTCTTCTCCATGGCTGGACCCTCAAATAATATTCCTTTACGTGCTAAGGGGTATCTAGAGAGTGGGATAGGTTTAATAACTACCCTAACCCTAACGCGTACCCTAACCCTAACCCCTACCCTAACCCTAACACGTACCCTAATCCTAACCCGTACCCTAAACCGAGCCCTAACCCTAACACTAACCCTAACCCTAACCCTAACCCATACCCTACGCCGTACCCGCACCCCTCCCCGAACCCGTACCCTAAGCCGTACCCTAAGCCTAACCCTAAGCCTAACCCTAACCCTAGGCTACCCTTGACTGCTTCTGCCTCCAATAGATTTCCTAAGCACTAGTGTTTTAAGGAACAGCTTAAAAAGAGAATCCTAATGTGATTTCTTTATAATGGGTGTGTTCCTTATCTTATCCTAGTGTCTAAACTCTTCTCCATGGCTGCACCCCCAAATAATATTCCCTTACGTGCTAAGGGGTATCTAGAGAGTGGGATAGGTTTAATAACTACCCTAACCCTAACGCGTACCCTAACCCTAACCCCTACCCTAACCCTAACACGTACCCTAATCCTAACCTGTACCCTAAACCGAGCCCTAACCCTAACACTAACCCTAACCCTAACCCTAACCCATACCCTACGCCGTACCCGCACCCCTCCCCGAACCCGTACCCTAAGCCATACCCTAAACCTAACCCTAAGCCTAACCCTAACCCTAGGCTACCCTTGACTGCTTCTGCCTCCAATTGATTTCCTAAGCAGTAGTGTTTTAAGGAACAGCTTAAAAAGAGAATCCTAATGTGATTTCATTATAATGGGTGTGTTCCTTATCTTATCCTAGTGTCTAAACTCTTCTCCATGGCTGGACCCCCAAATAATATTCCTTTACGTGCTAAGGGGGTGCTAGAGAGTGGGATAGGTTTACTAACTACCCTAGCCCTAACGCGTAACCTAACCCTAACCCCTACCCTAACCCTAACACGTACCCTAATCCTAACCCGTACCCTAAACCGAGCCCTAACCCTAACACTAACCCTAACCCATACCCTACGCCGTACCCGAACCCCTCCCCGAACCCATACCCCAAGCCGTACCCTAACCCTAACCCTAAGCCTAACCCTAACCCTAGGCTACCCTTGACTGCTTCTGCCTCCAATAGATTTCCTAAGCACTAGTGTTTTAAGGAACAGCTTAAAAAGAGAATCCTAAAGTGATTTCTTTATAATGGGTGTGTTCCTTATCTTATCCTAGTGTCTAAACTCTTCTCCATGAATGGACACCCAAATAATATTCCTTTACGTGCTAAGGGGTATCTAGAGAGTGGGATAGGTTTAATAACTACCCTAACCCTAACGCGTACCCTAACCCTAACTCCTATCCTAACCCTAACACGTACCCTAATCCTAACCCGTACCCTAAACCGAGCCCTAACCCTAACACTAACCCTAACCCTAACCCTAACCCATACCCTACGCCGTACCCACACCCCTCCCCGAACCCGTACCCTAAGCCGTACCCTAAGCCTAACCCTAAGCCTAACCCTAACCCTAGGCTACCCTTGACTGCTTCTGCCTCCAATAGATTTCCTAAGCACTAGTGTTTTAAGGAACAGCTTAAAAAGAGAATCCTAATGTGATTTCTTTATAATGGGTGTGTTCCTTATCTTATCCTAGTGTCTAAACTCTTCTCCATGGCTGCACCCCCAAATAATATTGCCTTACGTGCTAAGGGGTATCTAGAGAGTGGGATAGGTTTAATAACTACCCTAACCCTAATGCGTACTCTAACCCTAACCCCTACCCTAACACTAACACGTACCCTAATCCTAACCCGTACCCTAAACCGAGCCCTACCCCTAACACTAACACTAACCCTAACCCTAACCCATACCCTACGCCGTACCCGCACCCCTCCCCGAACCCGTACCTTAAGCCGTACCCTAAGCCTAACCCTAAGCCTAACCCTAACCCTAGGCTACCCTTGACTGCTTCTGCCTCCAATAGATTTCCTAAGCACTAGTGTTTTAAGCAACAGCTTAAAAAGAGAATCCTAATGTGATTTCTTTATAATGGGTGTGTTCCTTATCTTATCCTAGTGTCTAAACTCTTCTCCATGGCTGGACCCCCAAATAATATTCCTTTACGTGCTAAGGGGTATCTAGAGAGTGGGATAGGTTTAATAACTACCCTAACCCTAACGCGTACCCTAACCCTAACCCCTACCCTAACCCTAACACGTACCCTAATCCTAACCCGTACCCTAAACCGAGCCCTAACCCTAACACTAACCCTAACCCTAACCCTAACCCATACCCTACGCCGTACCCGCACCCCTCCCCGAACCCGTACCCTAAACCTAACCCTAAGCCTAACCCTAACCCTAGGCTACCCTTGACTGCTTCTGCCTCCAATAGATTTCCTAAGCACTAGTGTTTTAAGGAACAGCTTAAAAAGAGAATCCTAAAGTGATTTCTTTATAATGGGTGTGTTCCTTATCTTATCCTAGTGTCTAAACTCTTCTCCATGGCTGGACCCCCAAATAATATTCCTTTACGTGCTAAGGGGTATCTAGAGAGTGGGATAGGTTTAATAACTACCCTAACCCTAACGCGTACCCTAACCCTAACCCCTACCCTAACCCTAACACGTACCCTAATCCTAACCCGTACCCTAAACCGAGCCCTAACCCTAACCCTAACCCATACCCTACGCCGTACCCACCCCCCTCCCCGAACCCGTACCCTAAGCCGTACCCTAAGCCTAACCCTAAGCCTAACCCTAACCCTAGGCTACCCTTGACTGCTTCTGCCTCCAATAGATTTCCTAAGCACTAGTGTTTTAAGGAACAGCTTAAAAAGAGAATCCTAATGTGATTTCTTTATAATGGGTGTGTTCCTTATCTTATCCTAGTGTCTAAATTCTTCTCCATGGCTGGACCCCCAAATAATATTCCTTTACGTGCTAAGGGGTATCTAGAGAGTGGGATAGGTTTACTAACTACCCTAACCCTAACGCGTACCCTAACCCTAACCCCTACCCTAACCCTAACACGTACCCTAATCCTAACCCGTACCCTAAACCGAGCCCTAACCCTAACACTAACCCTAACCCTAACCCTAACCCATACCCTACGCCGTACCCGCACCCCTCCCCGAACCCGTACCTTAAGCCGTACCCTAAGCCTAACCCTAAGCCTAACCCTAACCCTAGGCTACCCTTGACTGCTTCTGCCTCCAATAGATTTCCTAAGCACTAGTGTTTTAAGGAACAGCTTAAAAAGAGAATCCTAATGTGATTTCTTTAAAATGGGTGTGTTCCTTATCTTATCCTAGTGTCTAAACTCTTCTCCATGGCTGCACCCCCAAATAATATTCCCTTACGTGCTAAGGGGTATCTAGAGAGTGGGATAGGTTTACTAACTACCCTAACCCTAACGCGTACCCTAACCCTAACCCCTACCCTAACCCTAACACGTACCCTAATCCTAACCCGTACCCTAAACCGAGCCCTAACCCTAACACTAACCCTAACCCTAACCCTAACCCATACCCTACGCCGTACCCGCACCCCTCCCCGAACCCGTACCTTAAGCCGTACCCTAAGCCTAACCCTAAGCCTAACCCCAACCCTAGGCTACCCTTGACTGCTTCTGCCTCCAATAGATTTCCTAAGCACTAGTGTTTTAAGGAACAGCTTAAAAAGAGAATCCTAATGTGATTTCTTTAAAATGGGTGTGTTCCTTATCTTATCCTAGTGTCTAAACTCTTCTCCATGGCTGCACACCCAAATAATATTCCCTTACGTGCTAAGGGGTATCTAGAGAGTGGGATAGGTTTAATAACTACCCTAACCCTAACGCGTACCCTAACGCTAACCCCTACCCTAACCCTAACACGTACCCTAATCCTAACCTGTACCCTAAACCGAGCCCTAACCCTAACACTAACCCTAACCCTAACCCATACCCTACTCCGTACCCGCACCCCTCCCCAAACCCGTACCCTAAGCCATACCCTAAACCTAACCCTAAGCCTAACACTAACCCTAGGCTACCCTTGACTGCTTCTGCCTCCAATTGATTTCCTAAGCAGTAGTGTTTTAAGGAACAGCTTAAAAAGAGAATCCTAATGTGATTTCTTTATAATGGGTGTGTTCCTTATCTTATCCTACTGTCTAAACTTTTCTCCATGGCTGGACCCCCAAATAATATTCCTTTACGTGCTAAGGGGGAGCTAGAGAGTGGGATAGGTTTACTAACTACCCTAGCCCTAACGTGTAACCTAACCCTAACCCCTACCCTAACCCTAACACGTACCCTAATCCTAACCCGTACCCTAAACCGAGCCCTAACCCTAACACTAACCCTAACCCTAACCCTAACCCATACCCTACGCCGTACCCGAACCCCTCCCCGAACCCATACCCCAAGCCGTACCCTAACCCTAACCCTAAGCCTAACCCTAACCCTAGGCTACCCTTGACTGCTTCTGCCTCCAATAGATTACCTAAGCACTAGTGTTTTAAGGAACAGCTTAAAAAGAGAATCCTAAAGTGATTTCTTTATAATGGGTGTGTTCCTTATCTTATCCTAGTGTCTAAACTCTTCTCCATGGCTGGACCCCCAAATAATATTCCTTTACGTGCTAAGGGGTATCTAGAGAGTGGGATAGGTTTAATAACTACCCTAACCCTAACGCGTACCCTAACCCTAACCCCTACCCTAACCTTAACACGTACCCTAATCCTAACCCGTACCCTAAACCGAGCCCTAATCCTAACACTAACCCTAACCCTAACCCTAACCCATACCCTACGCCGTACCCGAAACCCTCCCCGAACCCGTACCCTAAGCCGTACCCTAAGCCTAACCCTAAGCCTAACCCTAACCCTAGGCTACCCTTGACTGCTTCTGCCTCCAATAGATTTCCTAAGCACTAGTGTTTTAAGGAACAGCTTAAAAAGAGAATCCTAATGTGATTTCTTTATAATGGGTGTGTTCCTTATCTTATCCTAGTGTCTAAACTCTTCTCCATGGCTGGACCCTCAAATAATATTCCTTTACGTGCTAAGGGGTATCTAGAGAGTGGGATAGGTTTAATAACTACCCTAACCCTAACGCGTACCCTAACCCTAACCCCTACCCTAACCCTAACACGTACCCTAATCCTAACCCGTACCCTAAACCGAGCCCTAACCCTAACACTAACCCTAACCCTAACCCTAACCCATACCCTACGCCGTACCCGCACCCCTCCCCGAACTCGTACCCTAAGCCGTACCCTAAGCCTAACCCTAAGCCTAACCCTAACCCTAGGCTACCCTTGACTGCTTCTGCCTCCAATAGATTTCCTAAGCACTAGTGTTTTAAGGAACAGCTTAAAAAGAGAATCCTAATGTGATTTCTTTATAATGGGTGTGTTCCTTATCTTATCCTAGTGTCTAAACTCTTCTCCATGGCTGCACCCCCAAATAATATTCCCTTACGTGCTAAGGGGTATCTAGAGAGTGGGATAGGTTTAATAACTACCCTAACCCTAACGCGTACCCTAACCCTAACCCCTACCCTAACCCTAACACGTACCCTAATCCTAACCTGTACCCTAAACCGAGCCCTAACCCTAACACTAACCCTAACCCTAACCCTAACCCATACCCTACGCCGTACCCGCACCCCTCCCCGAACCCGTACCCTAAGCCATACCCTAAACCTAACCCTAAGCCTAACCCTAACCCTAGGCTACCCTTGACTGCTTCTGCCTCCAATTGATTTCCTAAGCAGTAGTGTTTTAAGGAACAGCTTAAAAAGAGAATCCTAATGTGATTTCATTATAATGGGTGTGTTCCTTATCTTATCCTAGTGTCTAAACTCTTCTCCATGGCTGGACCCCCAAATAATATTCTTTACGTGCTAAGGGGGAGCTAGAGAGTGGGATAGGTTTACTAACTACCCTAGCCCTAACGCGTAACCTAACCCTAACCCCTACCCTAACCCTAACACGTACCCTAATCCTAACCCGTACCCTAAACCGAGCCCTAACCCTAACACTAACCCTAACCCATACCCTACGCCGTACCCGAACCCCTCCCCGAACCCATACCCCAAGCCGTACCCTAACCCTAACCCTAAGCCTAACCCTAACCCTAGGCTACCCTTGACTGCTTCTGCCTCCAATAGATTTCCTAAGCACTAGTGTTTTAAGGAACAGCTTAAAAAGAGAATCCTAAAGTGATTTCTTTATAATGGGTGTGTTCCTTATCTTATCCTAGTGTCTAAACTCTTCTCCATGGCTGGACCCCCAAATAATATTCCTTTACGTGCTAAGGGGTATCTAGAGAGTGGGATAGGTTTAATAACTACCCTAACCCTAACGCGTACCCTAACCCTAACTCCTATCCTAACCCTAACACGTACCCTAATCCTAACCCGTACCCTAAACCGAGCCCTAACCCTAACACTAACCCTAACCCTAACCCTAACCCATACCCTACGCCGTACCCACACCCCTCCCCGAACCCGTACCCTAAGCCGTACCCTAAGCCTAACCCTAAGCCTAACCCTAACCCTAGGCTACCCTTGACTGCTTCTGCCTCCAATAGATTTCCTAAGCACTAGTGTTTTAAGGAACAGCTTAAAAAGAGAATCCTAATGTGATTTCTTTATAATGGGTGTGTTCCTTATCTTATCCTAGTGTCTAAACTCTTCTCCATGGCTGCACCCCCAAATAATATTGCCTTACGTGCTAAGGGGTATCTAGAGAGTGGGATAGGTTTAATAACTACCCTAACCCTAATGCGTACTCTAACCCTAACCCCTACCCTAACACTAACACGTACCCTAATCCTAACCCGTACCCTAAACCGAGCCCTACCCCTAACACTAACACTAACCCTAACCCTAACCCATACCCTACGCCGTACCCGAACCCCTCCCCAAACCCGTACCCTAAGCCGTACCCTAAGCCTAACCCTAAGCCTAACCCTAACCCTAGGCTACCCTTGACTGCTTCTGCCTCCAATAGATTTCCTAAGCACTAGTGTTTTAAGCAACAGCTTAAAAAGAGAATCCTAATGTGATTTCTTTATAATGGGTGTGTTCCTTATCTTATCCTAGTGTCTAAACTCTTCTCCATGGCTGGACCCCCAAATAATATTCCTTTACGTGCTAAGGGGTATCTAGAGAGTGGGATAGGTTTAATAACTACCCTAACCCTAACGCGTACCCTAACCCTAACCCCTACCCTAACCCTAACACGTACCCTAATCCTAACCTGTACCCTAAACCGAGCCCTAACCCTAACACTAACCCTAACCCTAACCCTAACCCATACCCTACGCCGTACCCGCACCCCTCCCCGAACCCGTACCCTAAGCCATACCCTAAACCTAACCCTAAGCCTAACCCTAACCCTAGGCTACCCTTGACTGCTTCTGCCTCCAATTGATTTCCTAAGCAGTAGTGTTTTAAGGAACAGCTTAAAAAGAGAATCCTAATGTGATTTCATTATAATGGGTGTGTTCCTTATCTTATCCTAGTGTCTAAACTCTTCTCCATGGCTGGACCCCCAAATAATATTCCTTTACGTGCTAAGGGGGAGCTAGAGAGTGGGATAGGTTTACTAACTACCCTAGCCCTAACGCGTAACCTAACCCTAACCCCTACCCTAACCCTAACACGTACCCTAATCCTAACCCGTACCCTAACCCGAGCCCTAACCCTAACACTAACCTTAACCCATACCCTACGCCGTACCCGAACCCCTCCCCGAACCCATACCCCAAGCCGTACCCTAACCCTAACCCTAAGCCTAACCCTAACCCTAGGCTACCCTTGACTGCTTCTGCCTCCAATAGATTTCCTAAGCACTAGTGTTTTAAGGAACAGCTTAAAAAGAGAATCCTAAAGTGATTTCTTTATAATGGGTGTGTTCCTTATCTTATCCTAGTGTCTAAACTCTTCTCCATGGCTGGACCCCCAAATAATATTCCTTTACGTGCTAAGGGGTATCTAGAGAGTGGGATAGGTTTAATAACTACCCTAACCCTAACGCGTACCCTAACCCTAACTCCTATCCTAACCCTAACACGTACCCTAATCCTAACCCGTACCCTAAACCGAGCCCTAACCCTAACACTAACCCTAACCCTAACCCTAACCCATACCCTACGCCGTACCCACACCCCTCCCCGAACCCGTACCCTAAGCCGTACCCTAAGCCTAACCCTAAGCCTAACCCTAACCCTAGGCTACCCTTGACTGCTTCTGCCTCCAATAGATTTCCTAAGCACTAGTGTTTTAAGGAACAGCTTAAAAAGAGAATCCTAATGTGATTTCTTTATAATGGGTGTGTTCCTTATCTTATCCTAGTGTCTAAACTCTTCTCCATGGCTGCACCCCCAAATAATATTGCCTTACGTGCTAAGGGGTATCTAGAGAGTGGGATAGGTTTAATAACTACCCTAACCCTAATGCGTACTCTAACCCTAACCCCTACCCTAACACTAACACGTACCCTAATCCTAACCCGTACCCTAAACCGAGCCCTACCCCTAACACTAACACTAACCCTAACCCTAACCCATACCCTACGCCGTACCCGAACCCCTCCCCAAACCCGTACCCTAAGCCGTACCCTAAGCCTAACCCTAAGCCTAACCCTAACCCTAGGCTACCCTTGACTGCTTCTGCCTCCAATAGATTTCCTAAGCACTAGTGTTTTAAGCAACAGCTTAAAAAGAGAATCCTAATGTGATTTCTTTATAATGGGTGTGTTCCTTATCTTATCCTAGTGTCTAAACTCTTCTCCATGGCTGGACCCCCAAATAATATTCCTTTACGTGCTAAGGGGTATCTAGAGAGTGGGATAGGTTTAATAACTACCCTAACCCTAACGCGTACCCTAACCCTAACCCCTACCCTAACCCTAACACGTACCCTAATCCTAACCCGTACCCTAAACCGAGCCCTAACCCTAACACTAACCCTAACCCTAACCCTAACCCATACCCTACGCCGTACCCGAAACCCTCCCCGAACCCGTACCCTAAGCCGTACCCTAAGCCTAACCCTAAGCCTAACCCTAACCCTAGGCTACCCTTGACTGCTTCTGCCTCCAATAGATTTCCTAAGCACTAGTGTTTTAAGGAACAGCTTAAAAAGAGAATCCTAATGTGATTTCTTTATAATGGGTGTGTTCCTTATCTTATCCTAGTGTCTAAACTCTTCTCCATGGCTGGACCCCCAAATAATATTCCTTTACGTGCTAAGGGGGAGCTAGAGAGTGGGATAGGTTTACTAACTACCCTAGCCCTAACGCGTAACCTAACCCTAACCCCTACCCTAACCCTAACACGTACCCTAATCCTAACCCGTACCCTAAACCGAGCCCTAACCCTAACACTAACCCTAACCCATACCCTACGCCGTACCCGAACCCCTCCCCGAACCCATACCCCAAGCCGTACCCTAACCCTAACTCTAAGCCTAACCCTAACCCTAGGCTACCCTTGACTGCTTCTGCCTCCAATAGATTTCCTAAGCACTAGTGTTTTAAGGAACAGCTTAAAAAGAGAATCCTAAAGTGATTTCTTTATAATGGGTGTGTTCCTTATCTTATCCTAGTGTCTAAACTCTTCTCCATGGCTGGACCCCCAAATAATATTCCTTTACGTGCTAAGGGGTATCTAGAGAGTGGGATAGGTTTAATAACTACCCTAACCCTAACGCGTACCCTAACCCTAACCCCTACCCTAACCCTAACACGTACCCTAATCCTAACCCGTACCCTAAACCGAGCCCTACCCCTAACACTAACACTAACCCTAACCCTAACCCATACCCTACGCCGTACCCGCACCCCTCCCCGAACCCGTACCTTAAGCCGTACCCTAAGCCTAACCCTAAGCCTAACCCCAACCCTAGGCTACCCTTGACTGCTTCTGCCTCCAATAGATTTCCTAAGCACTAGTGTTTTAAGGAACAGCTTAAAAAGAGAATCCTAATGTGATTTCTTTAAAATGGGTGTGTTCCTTATCTTATCCTAGTGTCTAAACTCTTCTCCATGGCTGCACACCCAAATAATATTCCCTTACGTGCTAAGGGGTATCTAGAGAGTGGGATAGGTTTAATAACTACCCTAACCCTAACGCGTACCCTAACGCTAACCCCTACCCTAACCCTAACACGTACCCTAATCCTAACCTGTACCCTAAACCGAGCCCTAACCCTAACACTAACCCTAACCCTAACCCATACCCTACTCCGTACCCGCACCCCTCCCCGAACCCGTACCCTAAGCCATACCCTAAACCTAACCCTAAGCCTAACACTAACCCTAGGCTACCCTTGACTGCTTCTGCCTCCAATTGATTTCCTAAGCAGTAGTGTTTTAAGGAACAGCTTAAAAAGAGAATCCTAATGTGATTTCTTTATAATGGGTGTGTTCCTTATCTTATCCTACTGTCTAAACTTTTCTCCATGGCTGGACCCCCAAATAATATTCCTTTACGTGCTAAGGGGGAGCAAGAGAGTGGGATAGGTTTACTAACTACCCTAGCCCTAACGTGTAACCTAACCCTAACCCCTACCCTAACCCTAACACGTACCCTAATCCTAAACCGTACCCTAAACCGAGCCCTAACCCTAACACTAACCCTAACCCTAACCCTAACCCATACCCTACGCCGTACCCGAACCCCTCCCCGAACCCATACCCCAAGCCGTACCCTAACCCTAACCCTAAGCCTAACCCTAACCCTAGGCTACCCTTGACTGCTTCTGCCTCCAATAGATTACCTAAGCACTAGTGTTTTAAGGAACAGCTTAAAAAGAGAATCCTAAAGTGATTTCTTTATAATGGGTGTGTTCCTTATCTTATCCTAGTGTCTAAACTCTTCTCCATGGCTGGACCCCCAAATAATATTCCTTTACGTGCTAAGGGGTATCTAGAGAGTGGGATAGGTTTAATAACTACCCTAACCCTAACGCGTACCCTAACCCTAACCCCTACCCTAACCTTAACACGTACCCTAATCCTAACCCGTACCCTAAACCGAGCCCTAATCCTAACACTAACCCTAACCCTAACCCTAACCCATACCCTACGCCGTACCCGAAACCCTCCCCGAACCCGTACCCTAAGCCGTACCCTAAGCCTAACCCTAAGCCTAACCCTAACCCTAGGCTACCCTTGACTGCTTCTGCCTCCAATAGATTTCCTAAGCACTAGTGTTTTAAGGAACAGCTTAAAAAGAGAATTCTAATGTGATTTCTTTATAATGGGTGTGTTCCTTATCTTATCCTAGTGTCTAAACTCTTCTCCATGGCTGGACCCTCAAATAATATTCCTTTACGTGCTAAGGGGTATCTAGAGAGTGGGATAGGTTTAATAACTACCCTAACCCTAACGCGTACCCTAACCCTAACCCCTACCCTAACCCTAACACGTACCCTAATCCTAACCCGTACCCTAAACCGAGCCCTAACCCTAACACTAACCCTAACCCTAACCCTAACCCATACCCTACGCCGTACCCGCACCCCTCCCCGAACTCGTACCCTAAGCCGTACCCTAAGCCTAACCCTAAGCCTAACCCTAACCCTAGGCTACCCTTGACTGCTTCTGCCTCCAATAGATTTCCTAAGCACTAGTGTTTTAAGGAACAGCTTAAAAAGAGAATCCTAATGTGATTTCTTTATAATGGGTGTGTTCCTTATCTTATCCTAGTGTCTAAACTCTTCTCCATGGCTGCACCCCCAAATAATATTCCCTTACGTGCTAAGGGGTATCTACAGAGTGGGATAGGTTTAATAACTACCCTAACCCTAACGCGTACCCTAACCCTAACCCCTACCCTAACCCTAACACGTACCCTAATCCTAACCTGTACCCTAAACCGAGCCCTAACCCTAACACTAACCCTAACCCTAACCCTAACCCATACCCTACGCCGTACCCGCACCCCTCCCCGAACCCGTACCCTAAGCCATACCCTAAACCTAACCCTAAGCCTAACCCTAACCCTAGGCTACCCTTGACTGCTTCTGCCTCCAATTGATTTCCTAAGCAGTAGTGTTTTAAGGAACAGCTTAAAAAGAGAATCCTAATGTGATTTCATTATAATGGGTGTGTTCCTTATCTTATCCTAGTGTCTAAACTCTTCTCCATGGCTGGACCCCCAAATAATATTCCTTTACGTGCTAAGGGGGAGCTAGAGAGTGGGATAGGTTTACTAACTACCCTAGCCCTAACGCGTAACCTAACCCTAACCCCTACCCTAACCCTAACACGTACCCTAATCCTAACCCGTACCCTAAACCGAGCCCTAACCCTAACACTAACCTTAACCCATACCCTACGCCGTACCCGAACCCCTCCCCGAACCCATACCCCAAGCCATACCCTAACCCTAACCCTAAGCCTAACCCTAACCCTAGGCTACCCTTGACTGCTTCTGCCTCCAATAGATTTCCTAAGCACTAGTGTTTTAAGGAACAGCTTAAAAAGAGAATCCTAAAGTGATTTCTTTATAATGGGTGTGTTCCTTATCTTATCCTAGTGTCTAAACTCTTCTCCATGGCTGGACCCCCAAATAATATTCCTTTACGTGCTAAGGGGTATCTAGAGAGTGGGATAGGTTTAATAACTACCCTAACCCTAACGCGTACCCTAACCCTAACTCCTATCCTAACCCTAACACGTACCCTAATCCTAACCCGTACCCTAAACCGAGCCCTAACCCTAACACTAACCCTAACCCTAACCCTAACCCATACCCTACGCCGTACCCACACCCCTCCCCGAACCCGTACCCTAAGCCGTACCCTAAGCCTAACCCTAAGCCTAACCCTAACCCTAGGCTACCCTTGACTGCTTCTGCCTCCAATAGATTTCCTAAGCACTAGTGTTTTAAGGAACAGCTTAAAAAGAGAATCCTAATGTGATTTCTTTATAATGGGTGTGTTCCTTATCTTATCCTAGTGTCTAAACTCTTCTCCATGGCTGCACCCCCAAATAATATTGCCTTACGTGCTAAGGGGTATCTAGAGAGTGGGATAGGTTTAATAACTACCCTAACCCTAATGCGTACTCTAACCCTAACCCCTACCCTAACACTAACACGTACCCTAATCCTAACCCGTACCCTAAACCGAGCCCTACCCCTAACACTAACCCTAACCCTAACCCTAACCCATACCCTACGCCGTACCCGAACCCCTCCCCAAACCCGTACCCTAAGCCGTACCCTAAGCCTAACCCTAAGCCTAACCCTAACCCTAGGCTACCCTTGACTGCTTCTGCCTCCAATAGATTTCCTAAGCACTAGTGTTTTAAGCAACAGCTTAAAAAGAGAATCCTAATGTGATTTCTTTATAATGGGTGTGTTCCTTATCTTATCCTAGTGTCTAAACTCTTCTCCATGGCTGGACCCCCAAATAATATTCCTTTACGTGCTAAGGGGTATCTAGAGAGTGGGATAGGTTTAATAACTACCCTAACCCTAACGCGTACCCTAACCCTAACCCCTACCCTAACCCTAACACGTACCCTAATCCTAACCCGTACCCTAAACCGAGCCCTAACCCTAACACTAACCCTAACCCTAACCCTAACCCATACCCTACGCCGTACCCGAAACCCTCCCCGAACCCGTACCCTAAGCCGTACCCTAAGCCTAACCCTAAGCCTAACCCTAACCCTAGGCTACCCTTGACTGCTTCTGCCTCCAATAGATTTCCTAAGCACTAGTGTTTTAAGGAACAGCTTAAAAAGAGAATCCTAATGTGATTTCTTTATAATGGGTGTGTTCCTTATCTTATCCTAGTGTCTAAACTCTTCTCCATGGCTGGACCCCCAAATAATATTCCTTTACGTGCTAAGGGGGAGCTAGAGAGTGGGATAGGTTTACTAACTACCCTAGCCCTAACGCGTAACCTAACCCTAACCCCTACCCTAACCCTAACACGTACCCTAATCCTAACCCGTACCCTAAACCGAGCCCTAACCCTAACACTAACCCTAACCCATACCCTACGCCGTACCCGAACCCCTCCCCGAACCCATACCCCAAGCCGTACCCTAACCCTAACTCTAAGCCTAACCCTAACCCTAGGCTACCCTTGACTGCTTCTGCCTCCAATAGATTTCCTAAGCACTAGTGTTTTAAGGAACAGCTTAAAAAGAGAATCCTAAAGTGATTTCTTTATAATGGGTGTGTTCCTTATCTTATCCTAGTGTCTAAACTCTTCTCCATGGCTGGACCCCCAAATAATATTCCTTTACGTGCTAAGGGGTATCTAGAGAGTGGGATAGGTTTAATAACTACCCTAACCCTAACGCGTACCCTAACCCTAACCCCTACCCTAACCCTAACACGTACCCTAATCCTAACCCGTACCCTAAACCGAGCCCTAACCCTAACACTAACCCTAACCCTAACCCTAACCCATACCCTATGCCGTACCCGAAACCCTCCCCGAACCCGTACCCTAAGCCGTACCCTAAGCCTAACCCTAAGCCTAACCCTAACCCTAGGCTACCCTTGACTGCTTCTGCCTCCAATAGATTTCCTAAGCACTAGTGTTTTAAGGAACAGCTTAAAAAGAGAATCCTAAAGTGATTTCTTTATAATGGGTGTGTTCCTTATCTTATCCTAGTGTCTAAACTCTTCTCCATGGCTGGACCCCCAAATAATATTCCTTTACGTGCTAAGGGGTATCTAGAGAGTGGGATAGGTTTAATAACTACCCTAACCCTAACGCGTACCCTAACCCTAACCCCTACCCTAACCCTAACACGTACCCTAATCCTAACCCGTACCCTAAACCGAGCCCTAACCCTAACACTAACCCTAACCCTAACCCTAACCCATACCCTACGCCGTACCCGAACCCCTCCCCGAACCCATTCCCCAAGCCGTACCCTAAACCTAACCCTAAGCCTAACCCTAACCCTAGGCTACCCTTGACTGCTTCTGCCTCCAATAGATTTCCTAAGCACTAGTGTTTTAAGGAACAGCTTAAAAAGAGAATCCTAAAGTGATTTCTTTATAATGGGTGTGTTCCTTATCTTATCCTAGTGTCTAAACTCTTCTCCATGGCTGGACCCCCAAATAATATTCCTTTACGTGCTAAGGGGTATCTAGAGAGTGGGATAGGTTTAATAACTACCCTAACCCTAACGCGTACCCTAACCCTAACCCCTACCCTAACCCTAACACGTACCCTAATCCTAACCCGTACCCTAAACCGAGCCCTAACCCTAACACTAACCCTAACCCTAACCCTAACCCATACCCTACGCCGTACCCGAAACCCTCCCCGAACCCGTACCCTAAGCCGTACCCTAAGCCTAACCCTAAGCCTAACCCTAACCCTAGGCTACCCTTGACTGCTTCTGCCTCCAATAGATTTCCTAAGCACTAGTGTTTTAAGGAACAGCTTAAAAAGAGAATCCTAATGTGATTTCTTTATAATGGGTGTGTTCCTTATCTTATCCTAGTGTCTAAACTCTTCTCCATGGCTGGACCCCCAAATAATATTCCTTTACGTGCTAAGGGGGAGCTAGAGAGTGGGATAGGTTTACTAACTACCCTAGCCCTAACGCGTAACCTAACCCTAACCCCTACCCTAACCCTAACACGTACCCTAATCCTAACCCGTACCCTAAACCGAGCCCTAACCCTAACACTAACCCTAACCCATACCCTACGCCGTACCCGAACCCCTCCCCGAACCCATACCCCAAGCCGTACCCTAACCCTAACTCTAAGCCTAACCCTAACCCTAGGCTACCCTTGACTGCTTCTGCCTCCAATAGATTTCCTAAGCACTAGTGTTTTAAGGAACAGCTTAAAAAGAGAATCCTAAAGTGATTTCTTTATAATGGGTGTGTTCCTTATCTTATCCTAGTGTCTAAACTCTTCTCCATGGCTGGACCCCCAAATAATATTCCTTTACGTGCTAAGGGGTATCTAGAGAGTGGGATAGGTTTAATAACTACCCTAACCCTAACGCGTACCCTAACCCTAACCCCTACCCTAACCCTAACACGTACCCTAATCCTAACCCGTACCCTAAACCGAGCCCTACCCCTAACACTAACACTAACCCTAACCCTAACCCATACCCTACGCCGTACCCGCACCCCTCCCCGAACCCGTACCTTAAGCCGTACCCTAAGCCTAACCCTAAGCCTAACCCCAACCCTAGGCTACCCTTGACTGCTTCTGCCTCCAATAGATTTCCTAAGCACTAGTGTTTTAAGGAACAGCTTAAAAAGAGAATCCTAATGTGATTTCTTTAAAATGGGTGTGTTCCTTATCTTATCCTAGTGTCTAAACTCTTCTCCATGGCTGCACACCCAAATAATATTCCCTTACGTGCTAAGGGGTATCTAGAGAGTGGGATAGGTTTAATAACTACCCTAACCCTAACGCGTACCCTAACGCTAACCCCTACCCTAACCCTAACACGTACCCTAATCCTAACCTGTACCCTAAACCGAGCCCTAACCCTAACACTAACCCTAACCCTAACCCATACCCTACTCCGTACCCGCACCCCTCCCCGAACCCGTACCCTAAGCCATACCCTAAACCTAACCCTAAGCCTAACACTAACCCTAGGCTACCCTTGACTGCTTCTGCCTCCAATTGATTTCCTAAGCAGCAGTGTTTTAAGGAACAGCTTAAAAAGAGAATCCTAATGTGATTTCTTTATAATGGGTGTGTTCCTTATCTTATCCTACTGTCTAAACTTTTCTCCATGGCTGGACCCCCAAATAATATTCCTTTACGTGCTAAGGGGGAGCAAGAGAGTGGGATAGGTTTACTAACTACCCTAGCCCTAACGTGTAACCTAACCCTAACCCCTACCCTAACCCTAACACGTACCCTAATCCTAAACCGTACCCTAAACCGAGCCCTAACCCTAACACTAACCCTAACCCTAACCCTAACCCATACCCTACGCCGTACCCGAACCCCTCCCCGAACCCATACCCCAAGCCGTACCCTAACCCTAACCCTAAGCCTAACCCTAACCCTAGGCTACCCTTGACTGCTTCTGCCTCCAATAGATTACCTAAGCACTAGTGTTTTAAGGAACAGCTTAAAAAGAGAATCCTAAAGTGATTTCTTTATAATGGGTGTGTTCCTTATCTTATCCTAGTGTCTAAACTCTTCTCCATGGCTGGACCCCCAAATAATATTCCTTTACGTGCTAAGGGGTATCTAGAGAGTGGGATAGGTTTAATAACTACCCTAACCCTAACGCGTACCCTAACCCTAACCCCTACCCTAACCTTAACACGTACCCTAATCCTAACCCGTACCCTAAACCGAGCCCTAATCCTAACACTAACCCTAACCCTAACCCTAACCCATACCCTACGCCGTACCCGAAACCCTCCCCGAACCCGTACCCTAAGCCGTACCCTAAGCCTAACCCTAAGCCTAACCCTAACCCTAGGCTACCCTTGACTGCTTCTGCCTCCAATAGATTTCCTAAGCACTAGTGTTTTAAGGAACAGCTTAAAAAGAGAATCCTAATGTGATTTCTTTATAATGGGTGTGTTCCTTATCTTATCCTAGTGTCTAAACTCTTCTCCATGGCTGGACCCTCAAATAATATTCCTTTACGTGCTAAGGGGTATCTAGAGAGTGGGATAGGTTTAATAACTACCCTAACCCTAACGCGTACCCTAACCCTAACCCCTACCCTAACCCTAACACGTACCCTAATCCTAACCCGTACCCTAAACCGAGCCCTAACCCTAACACTAACCCTAACCCTAACCCTAACCCATACCCTACGCCGTACCCGCACCCCTCCCCGAACTCGTACCCTAAGCCGTACCCTAAGCCTAACCCTAAGCCTAACCCTAACCCTAGGCTACCCTTGACTGCTTCTGCCTCCAATAGATTTCCTAAGCACTAGTGTTTTAAGGAACAGCTTAAAAAGAGAATCCTAATGTGATTTCTTTATAATGGGTGTGTTCCTTATCTTATCCTAGTGTCTAAACTCTTCTCCATGGCTGCACCCCCAAATAATATTCCCTTACGTGCTAAGGGGTATCTACAGAGTGGGATAGGTTTAATAACTACCCTAACCCTAACGCGTACCCTAACCCTAACCCCTACCCTAACCCTAACACGTACCCTAATCCTAACCTGTACCCTAAACCGAGCCCTAACCCTAACACTAACCCTAACCCTAACCCTAACCCATACCCTACGCCGTACCCGCACCCCTCCCCGAACCCGTACCCTAAGCCATACCCTAAACCTAACCCTAAGCCTAACCCTAACCCTAGGCTACCCTTGACTGCTTCTGCCTCCAATTGATTTCCTAAGCAGTAGTGTTTTAAGGAACAGCTTAAAAAGAGAATCCTAATGTGATTTCATTATAATGGGTGTGTTCCTTATCTTATCCTAGTGTCTAAACTCTTCTCCATGGCTGGACCCCCAAATAATATTCCTTTACGTGCTAAGGGGGAGCTAGAGAGTGGGATAGGTTTACTAACTACCCTAGCCCTAACGCGTAACCTAACCCTAACCCCTACCCTAACCCTAACACGTACCCTAATCCTAACCCGTACCCTAAACCGAGCCCTAACCCTAACACTAACCTTAACCCATACCCTACGCCGTACCCGAACCCCTCCCCGAACCCATACCCCAAGCCATACCCTAACCCTAACCCTAAGCCTAACCCTAACCCTAGGCTACCCTTGACTGCTTCTGCCTCCAATAGATTTCCTAAGCACTAGTGTTTTAAGGAACAGCTTAAAAAGAGAATCCTAAAGTGATTTCTTTATAATGGGTGTGTTCCTTATCTTATCCTAGTGTCTAAACTCTTCTCCATGGCTGGACCCCCAAATAATATTCCTTTACGTGCTAAGGGGTATCTAGAGAGTGGGATAGGTTTAATAACTACCCTAACCCTAACGCGTACCCTAACCCTAACTCCTATCCTAACCCTAACACGTACCCTAATCCTAACCCGTACCCTAAACCGAGCCCTAACCCTAACACTAACCCTAACCCTAACCCTAACCCATACCCTACGCCGTACCCACACCCCTCCCCGAACCCGTACCCTAAGCCGTACCCTAAGCCTAACCCTAAGCCTAACCCTAACCCTAGGCTACCCTTGACTGCTTCTGCCTCCAATAGATTTCCTAAGCACTAGTGTTTTAAGGAACAGCTTAAAAAGAGAATCCTAATGTGATTTCTTTATAATGGGTGTGTTCCTTATCTTATCCTAGTGTCTAAACTCTTCTCCATGGCTGCACCCCCAAATAATATTGCCTTACGTGCTAAGGGGTATCTAGAGAGTGGGATAGGTTTAATAACTACCCTAACCCTAATGCGTACTCTAACCCTAACCCCTACCCTAACACTAACACGTACCCTAATCCTAACCCGTACCCTAAACCGAGCCCTACCCCTAACACTAACACTAACCCTAACCCTAACCCATACCCTACGCCGTACCCGAACCCCTCCCCAAACCCGTACCCTAAGCCGTACCCTAAGCCTAACCCTAAGCCTAACCCTAACCCTAGGCTACCCTTGACTGCTTCTGCCTCCAATAGATTTCCTAAGCACTAGTGTTTTAAGCAACAGCTTAAAAAGAGAATCCTAATGTGATTTCTTTATAATGGGTGTGTTCCTTATCTTATCCTAGTGTCTAAACTCTTCTCCATGGCTGGACCCCCAAATAATATTCCTTTACGTGCTAAGGGGTATCTAGAGAGTGGGATAGGTTTAATAACTACCCTAACCCTAACGCGTACCCTAACCCTAACCCCTACCCTAACCCTAACACGTACCCTAATCCTAACCCGTACCCTAAACCGAGCCCTAACCCTAACACTAACCCTAACCCTAACCCTAACCCATACCCTACGCCGTACCCGAAACCCTCCCCGAACCCGTACCCTAAGCCGTACCCTAAGCCTAACCCTAAGCCTAACCCTAACCCTAGGCTACCCTTGACTGCTTCTGCCTCCAATAGATTTCCTAAGCACTAGTGTTTTAAGGAACAGCTTAAAAAGAGAATCCTAATGTGATTTCTTTATAATGGGTGTGTTCCTTATCTTATCCTAGTGTCTAAACTCTTCTCCATGGCTGGACCCCCAAATAATATTCCTTTACGTGCTAAGGGGGAGCTAGAGAGTGGGATAGGTTTACTAACTACCCTAGCCCTAACGCGTAACCTAACCCTAACCCCTACCCTAACCCTAACACGTACCCTAATCCTAACCCGTACCCTAAACCGAGCCCTAACCCTAACACTAACCCTAACCCATACCCTACGCCGTACCCGAACCCCTCCCCGAACCCATACCCCAAGCCGTACCCTAACCCTAACTCTAAGCCTAACCCTAACCCTAGGCTACCCTTGACTGCTTCTGCCTCCAATAGATTTCCTAAGCACTAGTGTTTTAAGGAACAGCTTAAAAAGAGAATCCTAAAGTGATTTCTTTATAATGGGTGTGTTCCTTATCTTATCCTAGTGTCTAAACTCTTCTCCATGGCTGGACCCCCAAATAATATTCCTTTACGTGCTAAGGGGTATCTAGAGAGTGGGATAGGTTTAATAACTACCCTAACCCTAACGCGTACCCTAACCCTAACCCCTACCCTAACCCTAACACGTACCCTAATCCTAACCCGTACCCTAAACCGAGCCCTAACCCTAACACTAACCCTAACCCTAACCCTAACCCATACCCTATGCCGTACCCGAAACCCTCCCCGAACCCGTACCCTAAGCCGTACCCTAAGCCTAACCCTAAGCCTAACCCTAACCCTAGGCTACCCTTGACTGCTTCTGCCTCCAATAGATTTCCTAAGCACTAGTGTTTTAAGGAACAGCTTAAAAAGAGAATCCTAAAGTGATTTCTTTATAATGGGTGTGTTCCTTATCTTATCCTAGTGTCTAAACTCTTCTCCATGGCTGGACCCCCAAATAATATTCCTTTACGTGCTAAGGGGTATCTAGAGAGTGGGATAGGTTTAATAACTACCCTAACCCTAACGCGTACCCTAACCCTAACCCCTACCCTAACCCTAACACGTACCCTAATCCTAACCCGTACCCTAAACCGAGCCCTAACCCTAACACTAACCCTAACCCTAACCCTAACCCATACCCTACGCCGTACCCGAACCCCTCCCCGAACCCATTCCCCAAGCCGTACCCTAAACCTAACCCTAAGCCTAACCCTAACCCTAGGCTACCCTTGACTGCTTCTGCCTCCAATAGATTTCCTAAGCACTAGTGTTTTAAGGAACAGCTTAAAAAGAGAATCCTAAAGTGATTTCTTTATAATGGGTGTGTTCCTTATCTTATCCTAGTGTCTAAACTCTTCTCCATGGCTGGACCCCCAAATAATATTCCTTTACGTGCTAAGGGGTATCTAGAGAGTGGGATAGGTTTAATAACTACCCTAACCCTAACGCGTACCCTAACCCTAACCCCTACCCTAACCCTAACACGTACCCTAATCCTAACCCGTACCCTAAACCGAGCCCTAACCCTAACACTAACCCTAACCCTAACCCTAACCCATACCCTACGCCGTACCCACCCCCCTCCCCGAACCCGTACCCTAAGCCGTACCCTAAGCCTAACCCTAAGCCTAACCCTAACCCTAGGCTACCCTTGACTGCTTCTGCCTCCAATAGATTTCCTAAGCACTAGTGTTTTAAGGAACAGCTTAAAAAGAGAATCCTAATGTGATTTCTTTATAATGGGTGTGTTCCTTATCTTATCCTAGTGTCTAAATTCTTCTCCATGGCTGGACCCCCAAATAATATTCCTTTACGTGCTAAGGGGTATCTAGAGAGTGGGATAGGTTTACTAACTACCCTAACCCTAACGCGTACCCTAACCCTAACCCCTACCCTAACCCTAACACGTACCCTAATCCTAACCCGTACCCTAAACCGAGCCCTAACCCTAACACTAACCCTAACCCTAACCCTAACCCATACCCTACGCCGTACCCGCACCCCTCCCCGAACCCGTACCTTAAGCCGTACCCTAAGCCTAACCCTAAGCCTAACCCCAACCCTAGGCTACCCTTGACTGCTTCTGCCTCCAATAGATTTCCTAAGCACTAGTGTTTTAAGGAACAGCTTAAAAAGAGAATCCTAATGTGATTTCTTTAAAATGGGTGTGTTCCTTATCTTATCCTAGTGTCTAAACTCTTCTCCATGGCTGCACACCCAAATAATATTCCCTTACGTGCTAAGGGGTATCTAGAGAGTGGGATAGGTTTAATAACTACCCTAACCCTAACGCGTACCCTAACGCTAACCCCTACCCTAACCCTAACACGTACCCTAATCCTAACCTGTACCCTAAACCGAGCCCTAACCCTAACACTAACCCTAACCCTAACCCATACCCTACTCCGTACCCGCACCCCTCCCCGAACCCGTACCCTAAGCCATACCCTAAACCTAACCCTAAGCCTAACCCTAACCCTAGGCTACCCTTGACTGCTTCTGCCTCCAATTGATTTCCTAAGCAGTAGTGTTTTAAGGAACAGCTTAAAAAGAGAATCCTAATGTGATTTCTTTATAATGGGTGTGTTCCTTATCTTATCCTACTGTCTAAACTTTTCTCCATGGCTGGACCCCCAAATAATATTCCTTTACGTGCTAAGGGGGAGCTAGAGAGTGGGATAGGTTTACTAACTACCCTAGCCCTAACGCGTAACCTAACCCTAACCCCTACCCTAACCCTAACACGTACCCTAATCCTAAACCGTACCCTAAACCGAGCCCTAACCCTAACACTAACCCTAACCCTAACCCTAACCCATACCCTACGCCGTACCCGAACCCCTCCCCGAACCCATACCCCAAGCAGTACCCTAACCCTAACCCTAAGCCTAACAATAACCCTAGGCTACCCTTGACTGCTTCTGCCTCCAATAGATTACCTAAGCACTAGTGTTTTAAGGAACAGCTTAAAAAGAGAATCCTAAAGTGATTTCTTTATAATGGGTGTGTTCCTTATCTTATCCTAGTGTCTAAACTCTTCTCCATGGCTGGACCCCCAAATAATATTCCTTTACGTGCTAAGGGGTATCTAGAGAGTGGGATAGGTTTAATAACTACCCTAACCCTAACGCGTACCCTAACCCTAACCCCTACCCTAACCTTAACACGTACCCTAATCCTAACCCGTACCCTAAACCGAGCCCTAATCCTAACACTAACCCTAACCCTAACCCTAACCCATACCCTACGCCGTACCCGAAACCCTCCCCGAACCCGTACCCTAAGCCGTACCCTAAGCCTAACCCTAAGCCTAACCCTAACCCTAGGCTACCCTTGACTGCTTCTGCCTCCAATAGATTTCCTAAGCACTAGTGTTTTAAGGAACAGCTTAAAAAGAGAATCCTAATGTGATTTCTTTATAATGGGTGTGTTCCTTATCTTATCCTAGTGTCTAAACTCTTCTCCATGGCTGGACCCTCAAATAATATTCCTTTACGTGCTAAGGGGTATCTAGAGAGTGGGATAGGTTTAATAACTACCCTAACCCTAACGCGTACCCTAACCCTAACCCCTACCCTAACCCTAACACGTACCCTAATCCTAACCCGTACCCTAAACCGAGCCCTAACCCTAACACTAACCCTAACCCTAACCCTAACCCATACCCTACGCCGTACCCGCACCCCTCCCCGAACCCGTACCCTAAGCCGTACCCTAAGCCTAACCCTAAGCCTAACCCTAACCCTAGGCTACCCTTGACTGCTTCTGCCTCCAATAGATTTCCTAAGCACTAGTGTTTTAAGGAACAGCTTAAAAAGAGAATCCTAATGTGATTTCTTTATAATGGGTGTGTTCCTTATCTTATCCTAGTGTCTAAACTCTTCTCCATGGCTGCACCCCCAAATAATATTCCCTTACGTGCTAAGGGGTATCTAGAGAGTGGGATAGGTTTAATAACTACCCTAACCCTAACGCGTACCCTAACCCTAACCCCTACCCTAACCCTAACACGTACCCTAATCCTAACCTGTACCCTAAACCGAGCCCTAACCCTAACACTAACCCTAACCCTAACCCTAACCCATACCCTACGCCGTACCCGCACCCCTCCCCGAACCCGTACCCTAAGCCATACCCTAAACCTAACCCTAAGCCTAACCCTAACCCTAGGCTACCCTTGACTGCTTCTGCCTCCAATTGATTTCCTAAGCAGTAGTGTTTTAAGGAACAGCTTAAAAAGAGAATCCTAATGTGATTTCATTATAATGGGTGTGTTCCTTATCTTATCCTAGTGTCTAAACTCTTCTCCATGGCTGGACCCCCAAATAATATTCCTTTACGTGCTAAGGGGGTGCTAGAGAGTGGGATAGGTTTACTAACTACCCTAGCCCTAACGCGTAACCTAACCCTAACCCCTACCCTAACCCTAACACGTACCCTAATCCTAACCCGTACCCTAAACCGAGCCCTAACCCTAACACTAACCCTAACCCATACCCTACGCCGTACCCGAACCCCTCCCCGAACCCATACCCCAAGCCGTACCCTAACCCTAACCCTAAGCCTAACCCTAACCCTAGGCTACCCTTGACTGCTTCTGCCTCCAATAGATTTCCTAAGCACTAGTGTTTTAAGGAACAGCTTAAAAAGAGAATCCTAAAGTGATTTCTTTATAATGGGTGTGTTCCTTATCTTATCCTAGTGTCTAAACTCTTCTCCATGAATGGACACCCAAATAATATTCCTTTACGTGCTAAGGGGTATCTAGAGAGTGGGATAGGTTTAATAACTACCCTAACCCTAACGCGTACCCTAACCCTAACTCCTATCCTAACCCTAACACGTACCCTAATCCTAACCCGTACCCTAAACCGAGCCCTAACCCTAACACTAACCCTAACCCTAACCCTAACCCATACCCTACGCCGTACCCACACCCCTCCCCGAACCCGTACCCTAAGCCGTACCCTAAGCCTAACCCTAAGCCTAACCCTAACCCTAGGCTACCCTTGACTGCTTCTGCCTCCAATAGATTTCCTAAGCACTAGTGTTTTAAGGAACAGCTTAAAAAGAGAATCCTAATGTGATTTCTTTATAATGGGTGTGTTCCTTATCTTATCCTAGTGTCTAAACTCTTCTCCATGGCTGCACCCCCAAATAATATTGCCTTACGTGCTAAGGGGTATCTAGAGAGTGGGATAGGTTTAATAACTACCCTAACCCTAATGCGTACTCTAACCCTAACCCCTACCCTAACACTAACACGTACCCTAATCCTAACCCGTACCCTAAACCGAGCCCTACCCCTAACACTAACACTAACCCTAACCCTAACCCATACCCTACGCCGTACCCGCACCCCTCCCCGAACCCGTACCTTAAGCCGTACCCTAAGCCTAACCCTAAGCCTAACCCTAACCCTAGGCTACCCTTGACTGCTTCTGCCTCCAATAGATTTCCTAAGCACTAGTGTTTTAAGCAACAGCTTAAAAAGAGAATCCTAATGTGATTTCTTTATAATGGGTGTGTTCCTTATCTTATCCTAGTGTCTAAACTCTTCTCCATGGCTGGACCCCCAAATAATATTCCTTTACGTGCTAAGGGGTATCTAGAGAGTGGGATAGGTTTAATAACTACCCTAACCCTAACGCGTACCCTAACCCTAACCCCTACCCTAACCCTAACACGTACCCTAATCCTAACCCGTACCCTAAACCGAGCCCTAACCCTAACACTAACCCTAACCCTAACCCTAACCCATACCCTACGCCGTACCCGCACCCCTCCCCGAACCCGTACCCTAAACCTAACCCTAAGCCTAACCCTAACCCTAGGCTACCCTTGACTGCTTCTGCCTCCAATAGATTTCCTAAGCACTAGTGTTTTAAGGAACAGCTTAAAAAGAGAATCCTAAAGTGATTTCTTTATAATGGGTGTGTTCCTTATCTTATCCTAGTGTCTAAACTCTTCTCCATGGCTGGACCCCCAAATAATATTCCTTTACGTGCTAAGGGGTATCTAGAGAGTGGGATAGGTTTAATAACTACCCTAACCCTAACGCGTACCCTAACCCTAACCCCTACCCTAACCCTAACACGTACCCTAATCCTAACCCGTACCCTAAACCGAGCCCTAACCCTAACCCTAACCCATACCCTACGCCGTACCCACCCCCCTCCCCGAACCCGTACCCTAAGCCGTACCCTAAGCCTAACCCTAAGCCTAACCCTAACCCTAGGCTACCCTTGACTGCTTCTGCCTCCAATAGATTTCCTAAGCACTAGTGTTTTAAGGAACAGCTTAAAAAGAGAATCCTAATGTGATTTCTTTATAATGGGTGTGTTCCTTATCTTATCCTAGTGTCTAAATTCTTCTCCATGGCTGGACCCCCAAATAATATTCCTTTACGTGCTAAGGGGTATCTAGAGAGTGGGATAGGTTTACTAACTACCCTAACCCTAACGCGTACCCTAACCCTAACCCCTACCCTAACCCTAACACGTACCCTAATCCTAACCCGTACCCTAAACCGAGCCCTAACCCTAACACTGACCCTAACCCTAACCCTAACCCATACCCTACGCCGTACCCGCACCCCTCCCCGAACCCGTACCTTAAGCCGTACCCTAAGCCTAACCCTAAGCCTAACCCTAACCCTAGGCTACCCTTGACTGCTTCTGCCTCCAATAGATTTCCTAAGCACTAGTGTTTTAAGGAACAGCTTAAAAAGAGAATCCTAATGTGATTTCTTTAAAATGGGTGTGTTCCTTATCTTATCCTAGTGTCTAAACTCTTCTCCATGGCTGCACCCCCAAATAATATTCCCTTACGTGCTAAGGGGTATCTAGAGAGTGGGATAGGTTTACTAACTACCCTAACCCTAACGCGTACCCTAACCCTAACCCCTACCCTAACCCTAACACGTACCCTAATCCTAACCCGTACCCTAAACCGAGCCCTAACCCTAACACTAACCCTAACCCTAACCCTAACCCATACCCTACGCCGTACCCGCACCCCTCCCCGAACCCGTACCTTAAGCCGTACCCTAAGCCTAACCCTAAGCCTAACCCCAACCCTAGGCTACCCTTGACTGCTTCTGCCTCCAATAGATTTCCTAAGCACTAGTGTTTTAAGGAACAGCTTAAAAAGAGAATCCTAATGTGATTTCTTTAAAATGGGTGTGTTCCTTATCTTATCCTAGTGTCTAAACTCTTCTCCATGGCTGCACACCCAAATAATATTCCCTTACGTGCTAAGGGGTATCTAGAGAGTGGGATAGGTTTAATAACTACCCTAACCCTAACGCGTACCCTAACGCTAACCCCTACCCTAACCCTAACACGTACCCTAATCCTAACCTGTACCCTAAACCGAGCCCTAACCCTAACACTAACCCTAACCCTAACCCATACCCTACTCCGTACCCGCACCCCTCCCCAAACCCGTACCCTAAGCCATACCCTAAACCTAACCCTAAGCCTAACACTAACCCTAGGCTACCCTTGACTGCTTCTGCCTCCAATTGATTTCCTAAGCAGTAGTGTTTTAAGGAACAGCTTAAAAAGAGAATCCTAATGTGATTTCTTTATAATGGGTGTGTTCCTTATCTTATCCTACTGTCTAAACTTTTCTCCATGGCTGGACCCCCAAATAATATTCCTTTACGTGCTAAGGGGGAGCTAGAGAGTGGGATAGGTTTACTAACTACCCTAGCCCTAACGTGTAACCTAACCCTAACCCCTACCCTAACCCTAACACGTACCCTAATCCTAACCCGTACCCTAAACCGAGCCCTAACCCTAACACTAACCCTAACCCTAACCCTAACCCATACCCTACGCCGTACCCGAACCCCTCCCCGAACCCATACCCCAAGCCGTACCCTAACCCTAACCCTAAGCCTAACCCTAACCCTAGGCTACCCTTGACTGCTTCTGCCTCCAATAGATTACCTAAGCACTAGTGTTTTAAGGAACAGCTTAAAAAGAGAATCCTAAAGTGATTTCTTTATAATGGGTGTGTTCCTTATCTTATCCTAGTGTCTAAACTCTTCTCCATGGCTGGACCCCCAAATAATATTCCTTTACGTGCTAAGGGGTATCTAGAGAGTGGGATAGGTTTAATAACTACCCTAACCCTAACGCGTACCCTAACCCTAACCCCTACCCTAACCTTAACACGTACCCTAATCCTAACCCGTACCCTAAACCGAGCCCTAATCCTAACACTAACCCTAACCCTAACCCTAACCCATACCCTACGCCGTACCCGAAACCCTCCCCGAACCCGTACCCTAAGCCGTACCCTAAGCCTAACCCTAAGCCTAACCCTAACCCTAGGCTACCCTTGACTGCTTCTGCCTCCAATAGATTTCCTAAGCACTAGTGTTTTAAGGAACAGCTTAAAAAGAGAATCCTAATGTGATTTCTTTATAATGGGTGTGTTCCTTATCTTATCCTAGTGTCTAAACTCTTCTCCATGGCTGGACCCTCAAATAATATTCCTTTACGTGCTAAGGGGTATCTAGAGAGTGGGATAGGTTTAATAACTACCCTAACCCTAACGCGTACCCTAACCCTAACCCCTACCCTAACCCTAACACGTACCCTAATCCTAACCCGTACCCTAAACCGAGCCCTAACCCTAACACTAACCCTAACCCTAACCCTAACCCATACCCTACGCCGTACCCGCACCCCTCCCCGAACTCGTACCCTAAGCCGTACCCTAAGCCTAACCCTAAGCCTAACCCTAACCCTAGGCTACCCTTGACTGCTTCTGCCTCCAATAGATTTCCTAAGCACTAGTGTTTTAAGGAACAGCTTAAAAAGAGAATCCTAATGTGATTTCTTTATAATGGGTGTGTTCCTTATCTTATCCTAGTGTCTAAACTCTTCTCCATGGCTGCACCCCCAAATAATATTCCCTTACGTGCTAAGGGGTATCTAGAGAGTGGGATAGGTTTAATAACTACCCTAACCCTAACGCGTACCCTAACCCTAACCCCTACCCTAACCCTAACACGTACCCTAATCCTAACCTGTACCCTAAACCGAGCCCTAACCCTAACACTAACCCTAACCCTAACCCTAACCCATACCCTACGCCGTACCCGCACCCCTCCCCGAACCCGTACCCTAAGCCATACCCTAAACCTAACCCTAAGCCTAACCCTAACCCTAGGCTACCCTTGACTGCTTCTGCCTCCAATTGATTTCCTAAGCAGTAGTGTTTTAAGGAACAGCTTAAAAAGAGAATCCTAATGTGATTTCATTATAATGGGTGTGTTCCTTATCTTATCCTAGTGTCTAAACTCTTCTCCATGGCTGGACCCCCAAATAATATTCCTTTACGTGCTAAGGGGGAGCTAGAGAGTGGGATAGGTTTACTAACTACCCTAGCCCTAACGCGTAACCTAACCCTAACCCCTACCCTAACCCTAACACGTACCCTAATCCTAACCCGTACCCTAAACCGAGCCCTAACCCTAACACTAACCCTAACCCATACCCTACGCCGTACCCGAACCCCTCCCCGAACCCATACCCCAAGCCGTACCCTAACCCTAACCCTAAGCCTAACCCTAACCCTAGGCTACCCTTGACTGCTTCTGCCTCCAATAGATTTCCTAAGCACTAGTGTTTTAAGGAACAGCTTAAAAAGAGAATCCTAAAGTGATTTCTTTATAATGGGTGTGTTCCTTATCTTATCCTAGTGTCTAAACTCTTCTCCATGGCTGGACCCCCAAATAATATTCCTTTACGTGCTAAGGGGTATCTAGAGAGTGGGATAGGTTTAATAACTACCCTAACCCTAACGCGTACCCTAACCCTAACTCCTATCCTAACCCTAACACGTACCCTAATCCTAACCCGTACCCTAAACCGAGCCCTAACCCTAACACTAACCCTAACCCTAACCCTAACCCATACCCTACGCCGTACCCACACCCCTCCCCGAACCCGTACCCTAAGCCGTACCCTAAGCCTAACCCTAAGCCTAACCCTAACCCTAGGCTACCCTTGACTGCTTCTGCCTCCAATAGATTTCCTAAGCACTAGTGTTTTAAGGAACAGCTTAAAAAGAGAATCCTAATGTGATTTCTTTATAATGGGTGTGTTCCTTATCTTATCCTAGTGTCTAAACTCTTCTCCATGGCTGCACCCCCAAATAATATTGCCTTACGTGCTAAGGGGTATCTAGAGAGTGGGATAGGTTTAATAACTACCCTAACCCTAATGCGTACTCTAACCCTAACCCCTACCCTAACACTAACACGTACCCTAATCCTAACCCGTACCCTAAACCGAGCCCTACCCCTAACACTAACACTAACCCTAACCCTAACCCATACCCTATGCCGTACCCGAACCCCTCCCCAAACCCGTACCCTAAGCCGTACCCTAAGCCTAACCCTAAGCCTAACCCTAACCCTAGGCTACCCTTGACTGCTTCTGCCTCCAATAGATTTCCTAAGCACTAGTGTTTTAAGCAACAGCTTAAAAAGAGAATCCTAATGTGATTTCTTTATAATGGGTGTGTTCCTTATCTTATCCTAGTGTCTAAACTCTTCTCCATGGCTGGACCCCCAAATAATATTCCTTTACGTGCTAAGGGGTATCTAGAGAGTGGGATAGGTTTAATAACTACCCTAACCCTAACGCGTACCCTAACCCTAACCCCTACCCTAACCCTAACACGTACCCTAATCCTAACCTGTACCCTAAACCGAGCCCTAACCCTAACACTAACCCTAACCCTAACCCTAACCCATACCCTACGCCGTACCCGCACCCCTCCCCGAACCCGTACCCTAAGCCATACCCTAAACCTAACCCTAAGCCTAACCCTAACCCTAGGCTACCCTTGACTGCTTCTGCCTCCAATTGATTTCCTAAGCAGTAGTGTTTTAAGGAACAGCTTAAAAAGAGAATCCTAATGTGATTTCATTATAATGGGTGTGTTCCTTATCTTATCCTAGTGTCTAAACTCTTCTCCATGGTTGGACCCCCAAATAATATTCCTTTACGTGCTAAGGGGGAGCTAGAGAGTGGGATAGGTTTACTAACTACCCTAGCCCTAACGCGTAACCTAACCCTAACCCCTACCCTAACCCTAACACGTACCCTAATCCTAACCCGTACCCTAAACCGAGCCCTAACCCTAACACTAACCTTAACCCATACCCTACGCCGTACCCGAACCCCTCCCCGAACCCATACCCCAAGCCGTACCCTAACCCTAACCCTAAGCCTAACCCTAACCCTAGGCTACCCTTGACTGCTTCTGCCTCCAATAGATTTCCTAAGCACTAGTGTTTTAAGGAACAGCTTAAAAAGAGAATCCTAAAGTGATTTCTTTATAATGGGTGTGTTCCTTATCTTATCCTAGTGTCTAAACTCTTCTCCATGGCTGGACCCCCAAATAATATTCCTTTACGTGCTAAGGGGTATCTAGAGAGTGGGATAGGTTTAATAACTACCCTAACCCTAACGCGTACCCTAACCCTAACTCCTATCCTAACCCTAACACGTACCCTAATCCTAACCCGTACCCTAAACCGAGCCCTAACCCTAACACTAACCCTAACCCTAACCCTAACCCATACCCTACGCCGTACCCACACCCCTCCCCGAACCCGTACCCTAAGCCGTACCCTAAGCCTAACCCTAAGCCTAACCCTAACCCTAGGCTACCCTTGACTGCTTCTGCCTCCAATAGATTTCCTAAGCACTAGTGTTTTAAGGAACAGCTTAAAAAGAGAATCCTAATGTGATTTCTTTATAATGGGTGTGTTCCTTATCTTATCCTAGTGTCTAAACTCTTCTCCATGGCTGCACCCCCAAATAATATTGCCTTACGTGCTAAGGGGTATCTAGAGAGTGGGATAGGTTTAATAACTACCCTAACCCTAATGCGTACTCTAACCCTAACCCCTACCCTAACACTAACACGTACCCTAATCCTAACCCGTACCCTAAACCGAGCCCTACCCCTAACACTAACACTAACCCTAACCCTAACCCATACCCTACGCCGTACCCGAACCCCTCCCCAAACCCGTACCCTAAGCCGTACCCTAAGCCTAACCCTAAGCCTAACCCTAACCCTAGGCTACCCTTGACTGCTTCTGCCTCCAATAGATTTCCTAAGCACTAGTGTTTTAAGCAACAGCTTAAAAAGAGAATCCTAATGTGATTTCTTTATAATGGGTGTGTTCCTTATCTTATCCTAGTGTCTAAACTCTTCTCCATGGCTGGACCCCCAAATAATATTCCTTTACGTGCTAAGGGGTATCTAGAGAGTGGGATAGGTTTAATAACTACCCTAACCCTAACGCGTACCCTAACCCTAACCCCTACCCTAACCCTAACACGTACCCTAATCCTAACCCGTACCCTAAACCGAGCCCTAACCCTAACACTAACCCTAACCCTAACCCTAACCCATACCCTACGCCGTACCCGAAACCCTCCCCGAACCCGTACCCTAAGCCGTACCCTAAGCCTAACCCTAAGCCTAACCCTAACCCTAGGCTACCCTTGACTGCTTCTGCCTCCAATAGATTTCCTAAGCACTAGTGTTTTAAGGAACAGCTTAAAAAGAGAATCCTAATGTGATTTCTTTATAATGGGTGTGTTCCTTATCTTATCCTAGTGTCTAAACTCTTCTCCATGGCTGGACCCCCAAATAATATTCCTTTACGTGCTAAGGGGGAGCTAGAGAGTGGGATAGGTTTACTAACTACCCTAGCCCTAACGCGTAACCTAACCCTAACCCCTACCCTAACCCTAACACGTACCCTAATCCTAACCCGTACCCTAAACCGAGCCCTAACCCTAACACTAACCCTAACCCATACCCTACGCCGTACCCGAACCCCTCCCCGAACCCATACCCCAAGCCGTACCCTAACCCTAACTCTAAGCCTAACCCTAACCCTAGGCTACCCTTGACTGCTTCTGCCTCCAATAGATTTCCTAAGCACTAGTGTTTTAAGGAACAGCTTAAAAAGAGAATCCTAAAGTGATTTCTTTATAATGGGTGTGTTCCTTATCTTATCCTAGTGTCTAAACTCTTCTCCATGGCTGGACCCCCAAATAATATTCCTTTACGTGCTAAGGGGTATCTAGAGAGTGGGATAGGTTTAATAACTACCCTAACCCTAACGCGTACCCTAACCCTAACCCCTACCCTAACCTTAACACGTACCCTAATCCTAACCCGTACCCTAAACCGAGCCCTAATCCTAACACTAACCCTAACCCTAACCCTAACCCATACCCTACGCCGTACCCGAAACCCTCCCCGAACCCGTACCCTAAGCCGTACCCTAAGCCTAACCCTAAGCCTAACCCTAACCCTAGGCTACCCTTGACTGCTTCTGCCTCCAATAGATTTCCTAAGCACTAGTGTTTTAAGGAACAGCTTAAAAAGAGAATCCTAATGTGATTTCTTTATAATGGGTGTGTTCCTTATCTTATCCTAGTGTCTAAACTCTTCTCCATGGCTGGACCCTCAAATAATATTCCTTTACGTGCTAAGGGGTATCTAGAGAGTGGGATAGGTTTAATAACTACCCTAACCCTAACGCGTACCCTAACCCTAACCCCTACCCTAACCCTAACACGTACCCTAATCCTAACCCGTACCCTAAACCGAGCCCTAACCCTAACACTAACCCTAACCCTAACCCTAACCCATACCCTACGCCGTACCCGCACCCCTCCCCGAACCCGTACCCTAAGCCGTACCCTAAGCCTAACCCTAAGCCTAACCCTAACCCTAGGCTACCCTTGACTGCTTCTGCCTCCAATAGATTTCCTAAGCACTAGTGTTTTAAGGAACAGCTTAAAAAGAGAATCCTAATGTGATTTCTTTATAATGGGTGTGTTCCTTATCTTATCCTAGTGTCTAAACTCTTCTCCATGGCTGCACCCCCAAATAATATTCCCTTACGTGCTAAGGGGTATCTAGAGAGTGGGATAGGTTTAATAACTACCCTAACCCTAACGCGTACCCTAACCCTAACCCCTACCCTAACCCTAACACGTACCCTAATCCTAACCTGTACCCTAAACCGAGCCCTAACCCTAACACTAACCCTAACCCTAACCCTAACCCATACCCTACGCCGTACCCGCACCCCTCCCCGAACCCGTACCCTAAGCCATACCCTAAACCTAACCCTAAGCCTAACCCTAACCCTAGGCTACCCTTGACTGCTTCTGCCTCCAATTGATTTCCTAAGCAGTAGTGTTTTAAGGAACAGCTTAAAAAGAGAATCCTAATGTGATTTCATTATAATGGGTGTGTTCCTTATCTTATCCTAGTGTCTAAACTCTTCTCCATGGCTGGACCCCCAAATAATATTCCTTTACGTGCTAAGGGGGTGCTAGAGAGTGGGATAGGTTTACTAACTACCCTAGCCCTAACGCGTAACCTAACCCTAACCCCTACCCTAACCCTAACACGTACCCTAATCCTAACCCGTACCCTAAACCGAGCCCTAACCCTAACACTAACCCTAACCCATACCCTACGCCGTACCCGAACCCCTCCCCGAACCCATACCCCAAGCCGTACCCTAACCCTAACCCTAAGCCTAACCCTAACCCTAGGCTACCCTTGACTGCTTCTGCCTCCAATAGATTTCCTAAGCACTAGTGTTTTAAGGAACAGCTTAAAAAGAGAATCCTAAAGTGATTTCTTTATAATGGGTGTGTTCCTTATCTTATCCTAGTGTCTAAACTCTTCTCCATGAATGGACACCCAAATAATATTCCTTTACGTGCTAAGGGGTATCTAGAGAGTGGGATAGGTTTAATAACTACCCTAACCCTAACGCGTACCCTAACCCTAACTCCTATCCTAACCCTAACACGTACCCTAATCCTAACCCGTACCCTAAACCGAGCCCTAACCCTAACACTAACCCTAACCCTAACCCTAACCCATACCCTACGCCGTACCCACACCCCTCCCCGAACCCGTACCCTAAGCCGTACCCTAAGCCTAACCCTAAGCCTAACCCTAACCCTAGGCTACCCTTGACTGCTTCTGCCTCCAATAGATTTCCTAAGCACTAGTGTTTTAAGGAACAGCTTAAAAAGAGAATCCTAATGTGATTTCTTTATAATGGGTGTGTTCCTTATCTTATCCTAGTGTCTAAACTCTTCTCCATGGCTGCACCCCCAAATAATATTGCCTTACGTGCTAAGGGGTATCTAGAGAGTGGGATAGGTTTAATAACTACCCTAACCCTAATGCGTACTCTAACCCTAACCCCTACCCTAACACTAACACGTACCCTAATCCTAACCCGTACCCTAAACCGAGCCCTACCCCTAACACTAACACTAACCCTAACCCTAACCCATACCCTACGCCGTACCCGCACCCCTCCCCGAACCCGTACCTTAAGCCGTACCCTAAGCCTAACCCTAAGCCTAACCCTAACCCTAGGCTACCCTTGACTGCTTCTGCCTCCAATAGATTTCCTAAGCACTAGTGTTTTAAGCAACAGCTTAAAAAGAGAATCCTAATGTGATTTCTTTATAATGGGTGTGTTCCTTATCTTATCCTAGTGTCTAAACTCTTCTCCATGGCTGGACCCCCAAATAATATTCCTTTACGTGCTAAGGGGTATCTAGAGAGTGGGATAGGTTTAATAACTACCCTAACCCTAACGCGTACCCTAACCCTAACCCCTACCCTAACCCTAACACGTACCCTAATCCTAACCCGTACCCTAAACCGAGCCCTAACCCTAACACTAACCCTAACCCTAACCCTAACCCATACCCTACGCCGTACCCGCACCCCTCCCCGAACCCGTACCCTAAACCTAACCCTAAGCCTAACCCTAACCCTAGGCTACCCTTGACTGCTTCTGCCTCCAATAGATTTCCTAAGCACTAGTGTTTTAAGGAACAGCTTAAAAAGAGAATCCTAAAGTGATTTCTTTATAATGGGTGTGTTCCTTATCTTATCCTAGTGTCTAAACTCTTCTCCATGGCTGGACCCCCAAATAATATTCCTTTACGTGCTAAGGGGTATCTAGAGAGTGGGATAGGTTTAATAACTACCCTAACCCTAACGCGTACCCTAACCCTAACCCCTACCCTAACCCTAACACGTACCCTAATCCTAACCCGTACCCTAAACCGAGCCCTAACCCTAACCCTAACCCATACCCTACGCCGTACCCACCCCCCTCCCCGAACCCGTACCCTAAGCCGTACCCTAAGCCTAACCCTAAGCCTAACCCTAACCCTAGGCTACCCTTGACTGCTTCTGCCTCCAATAGATTTCCTAAGCACTAGTGTTTTAAGGAACAGCTTAAAAAGAGAATCCTAATGTGATTTCTTTATAATGGGTGTGTTCCTTATCTTATCCTAGTGTCTAAATTCTTCTCCATGGCTGGACCCCCAAATAATATTCCTTTACGTGCTAAGGGGTATCTAGAGAGTGGGATAGGTTTACTAACTACCCTAACCCTAACGCGTACCCTAACCCTAACCCCTACCCTAACCCTAACACGTACCCTAATCCTAACCCGTACCCTAAACCGAGCCCTAACCCTAACACTAACCCTAACCCTAACCCTAACCCATACCCTACGCCGTACCCGCACCCCTCCCCGAACCCGTACCTTAAGCCGTACCCTAAGCCTAACCCTAAGCCTAACCCTAACCCTAGGCTACCCTTGACTGCTTCTGCCTCCAATAGATTTCCTAAGCACTAGTGTTTTAAGGAACAGCTTAAAAAGAGAATCCTAATGTGATTTCTTTAAAATGGGTGTGTTCCTTATCTTATCCTAGTGTCTAAACTCTTCTCCATGGCTGCACCCCCAAATAATATTCCCTTACGTGCTAAGGGGTATCTAGAGAGTGGGATAGGTTTACTAACTACCCTAACCCTAACGCGTACCCTAACCCTAACCCCTACCCTAACCCTAACACGTACCCTAATCCTAACCCGTACCCTAAACCGAGCCCTAACCCTAACACTAACCCTAACCCTAACCCTAACCCATACCCTACGCCGTACCCGCACCCCTCCCCGAACCCGTACCTTAAGCCGTACCCTAAGCCTAACCCTAAGCCTAACCCCAACCCTAGGCTACCCTTGACTGCTTCTGCCTCCAATAGATTTCCTAAGCACTAGTGTTTTAAGGAACAGCTTAAAAAGAGAATCCTAATGTGATTTCTTTAAAATGGGTGTGTTCCTTATCTTATCCTAGTGTCTAAACTCTTCTCCATGGCTGCACACCCAAATAATATTCCCTTACGTGCTAAGGGGTATCTAGAGAGTGGGATAGGTTTAATAACTACCCTAACCCTAACGCGTACCCTAACGCTAACCCCTACCCTAACCCTAACACGTACCCTAATCCTAACCTGTACCCTAAACCGAGCCCTAACCCTAACACTAACCCTAACCCTAACCCATACCCTACTCCGTACCCGCACCCCTCCCCAAACCCGTACCCTAAGCCATACCCTAAACCTAACCCTAAGCCTAACACTAACCCTAGGCTACCCTTGACTGCTTCTGCCTCCAATTGATTTCCTAAGCAGTAGTGTTTTAAGGAACAGCTTAAAAAGAGAATCCTAATGTGATTTCTTTATAATGGGTGTGTTCCTTATCTTATCCTACTGTCTAAACTTTTCTCCATGGCTGGACCCCCAAATAATATTCCTTTACGTGCTAAGGGGGAGCTAGAGAGTGGGATAGGTTTACTAACTACCCTAGCCCTAACGTGTAACCTAACCCTAACCCCTACCCTAACCCTAACACGTACCCTAATCCTAACACGTACCCTAAACCGAGCCCTAACCCTAACACTAACCCTAACCCTAACCCTAACCCATACCCTACGCCGTACCCGAACCCCTCCCCGAACCCATACCCCAAGCCGTACCCTAACCCTAACCCTAAGCCTAACCCTAACCCTAGGCTACCCTTGACTGCTTCTGCCTCCAATAGATTACCTAAGCACTAGTGTTTTAAGGAACAGCTTAAAAAGAGAATCCTAAAGTGATTTCTTTATAATGGGTGTGTTCCTTATCTTATCCTAGTGTCTAAACTCTTCTCCATGGCTGGACCCCCAAATAATATTCCTTTACGTGCTAAGGGGTATCTAGAGAGTGGGATAGGTTTAATAACTACCCTAACCCTAACGCGTACCCTAACCCTAACCCCTACCCTAACCTTAACACGTACCCTAATCCTAACCCGTACCCTAAACCGAGCCCTAATCCTAACACTAACCCTAACCCTAACCCTAACCCATACCCTACGCCGTACCCGAAACCCTCCCCGAACCCGTACCCTAAGCCGTACCCTAAGCCTAACCCTAAGCCTAACCCTAACCCTAGGCTACCCTTGACTGCTTCTGCCTCCAATAGATTTCCTAAGCACTAGTGTTTTAAGGAACAGCTTAAAAAGAGAATCCTAATGTGATTTCTTTATAATGGGTGTGTTCCTTATCTTATCCTAGTGTCTAAACTCTTCTCCATGGCTGGACCCTCAAATAATATTCCTTTACGTGCTAAGGGGTATCTAGAGAGTGGGATAGGTTTAATAACTACCCTAACCCTAACGCGTACCCTAACCCTAACCCCTACCCTAACCCTAACACGTACCCTAATCCTAACCCGTACCCTAAACCGAGCCCTAACCCTAACACTAACCCTAACCCTAACCCTAACCCATACCCTACGCCGTACCCGCACCCCTCCCCGAACTCGTACCCTAAGCCGTACCCTAAGCCTAACCCTAAGCCTAACCCTAACCCTAGGCTACCCTTGACTGCTTCTGCCTCCAATAGATTTCCTAAGCACTAGTGTTTTAAGGAACAGCTTAAAAAGAGAATCCTAATGTGATTTCTTTATAATGGGTGTGTTCCTTATCTTATCCTAGTGTCTAAACTCTTCTCCATGGCTGCACCCCCAAATAATATTCCCTTACGTGCTAAGGGGTATCTAGAGAGTGGGATAGGTTTAATAACTACCCTAACCCTAACGCGTACCCTAACCCTAACCCCTACCCTAACCCTAACACGTACCCTAATCCTAACCTGTACCCTAAACCGAGCCCTAACCCTAACACTAACCCTAACCCTAACCCTAACCCATACCCTACGCCGTACCCGCACCCCTCCCCGAACCCGTACCCTAAGCCATACCCTAAACCTAACCCTAAGCCTAACCCTAACCCTAGGCTACCCTTGACTGCTTCTGCCTCCAATTGATTTCCTAAGCAGTAGTGTTTTAAGGAACAGCTTAAAAAGAGAATCCTAATGTGATTTCATTATAATGGGGGTGTTCCTTATCTTATCCTAGTGTCTAAACTCTTCTCCATGGCTGGACCCCCAAATAATATTCCTTTACGTGCTAAGGGGGAGCTAGAGAGTGGGATAGGTTTACTAACTACCCTAGCCCTAACGCGTAACCTAACCCTAACCCCTACCCTAACCCTAACACGTACCCTAATCCTAACCCGTACCCTAAACCGAGCCCTAACCCTAACACTAACCCTAACCCATACCCTACGCCGTACCCGAACCCCTCCCCGAACCCATACCCCAAGCCGTACCCTAACCCTAACCCTAAGCCTAACCCTAACCCTAGGCTACCCTTGACTGCTTCTGCCTCCAATAGATTTCCTAAGCACTAGTGTTTTAAGGAACAGCTTAAAAAGAGAATCCTAAAGTGATTTCTTTATAATGGGTGTGTTCCTTATCTTATCCTAGTGTCTAAACTCTTCTCCATGGCTGGACCCCCAAATAATATTCCTTTACGTGCTAAGGGGTATCTAGAGAGTGGGATAGGTTTAATAACTACCCTAACCCTAACGCGTACCCTAACCCTAACTCCTATCCTAACCCTAACACGTACCCTAATCCTAACCCGTACCCTAAACCGAGCCCTAACCCTAACACTAACCCTAACCCTAACCCTAACCCATACCCTACGCCGTACCCACACCCCTCCCCGAACCCGTACCCTAAGCCGTACCCTAAGCCTAACCCTAAGCCTAACCCTAACCCTAGGCTACCCTTGACTGCTTCTGCCTCCAATAGATTTCCTAAGCACTAGTGTTTTAAGGAACAGCTTAAAAAGAGAATCCTAATGTGATTTCTTTATAATGGGTGTGTTCCTTATCTTATCCTAGTGTCTAAACTCTTCTCCATGGCTGCACCCCCAAATAATATTGCCTTACGTGCTAAGGGGTATCTAGAGAGTGGGATAGGTTTAATAACTACCCTAACCCTAATGCGTACTCTAACCCTAACCCCTACCCTAACACTAACACGTACCCTAATCCTAACCCGTACCCTAAACCGAGCCCTACCCCTAACACTAACACTAACCCTAACCCTAACCCATACCCTACGCCGTACCCGAACCCCTCCCCAAACCCGTACCCTAAGCCGTACCCTAAGCCTAACCCTAAGCCTAACCCTAACCCTAGGCTACCCTTGACTGCTTCTGCCTCCAATAGATTTCCTAAGCACTAGTGTTTTAAGCAACAGCTTAAAAAGAGAATCCTAATGTGATTTCTTTATAATGGGTGTGTTCCTTATCTTATCCTAGTGTCTAAACTCTTCTCCATGGCTGGACCCCCAAATAATATTCCTTTACGTGCTAAGGGGTATCTAGAGAGTGGGATAGGTTTAATAACTACCCTAACCCTAACGCGTACCCTAACCCTAACCCCTACCCTAACCCTAACACGTACCCTAATCCTAACCTGTACCCTAAACCGAGCCCTAACCCTAACACTAACCCTAACCCTAACCCTAACCCATACCCTACGCCGTACCCGCACCCCTCCCCGAACCCGTACCCTAAGCCATACCCTAAACCTAACCCTAAGCCTAACCCTAACCCTAGGCTACCCTTGACTGCTTCTGCCTCCAATTGATTTCCTAAGCAGTAGTGTTTTAAGGAACAGCTTAAAAAGAGAATCCTAATGTGATTTCATTATAATGGGTGTGTTCCTTATCTTATCCTAGTGTCTAAACTCTTCTCCATGGCTGGACCCCCAAATAATATTCCTTTACGTGCTAAGGGGGAGCTAGAGAGTGGGATAGGTTTACTAACTACCCTAGCCCTAACGCGTAACCTAACCCTAACCCCTACCCTAACCCTAACACGTACCCTAATCCTAACCCGTACCCTAAACCGAGCCCTAACCCTAACACTAACCTTAACCCATACCCTACGCCGTACCCGAACCCCTCCCCGAACCCATACCCCAAGCCGTACCCTAACCCTAACCCTAAGCCTAACCCTAACCCTAGGCTACCCTTGACTGCTTCTGCCTCCAATAGATTTCCTAAGCACTAGTGTTTTAAGGAACAGCTTAAAAAGAGAATCCTAATGTGATTTCTTTATAATGGGTGTGTTCCTTATCTTATCCTAGTGTCTAAACTCTTCTCCATGGCTGCACCCCCAAATAATATTGCCTTACGTGCTAAGGGGTATCTAGAGAGTGGGATAGGTTTAATAACTACCCTAACCCTAATGCGTACTCTAACCCTAACCCCTACCCTAACACTAACACGTACCCTAATCCTAACCCGTACCCTAAACCGAGCCCTACCCCTAACACTAACACTAACCCTAACCCTAACCCATACCCTACGCCGTACCCGAACCCCTCCCCAAACCCGTACCCTAAGCCGTACCCTAAGCCTAACCCTAAGCCTAACCCTAACCCTAGGCTACCCTTGACTGCTTCTGCCTCCAATAGATTTCCTAAGCACTAGTGTTTTAAGCAACAGCTTAAAAAGAGAATCCTAATGTGATTTCTTTATAATGGGTGTGTTCCTTATCTTATCCTAGTGTCTAAACTCTTCTCCATGGCTGGACCCCCAAATAATATTCCTTTACGTGCTAAGGGGTATCTAGAGAGTGGGATAGGTTTAATAACTACCCTAACCCTAACGCGTACCCTAACCCTAACCCCTACCCTAACCCTAACACGTACCCTAATCCTAACCTGTACCCTAAACCGAGCCCTAACCCTAACACTAACCCTAACCCTAACCCTAACCCATACCCTACGCCGTACCCGCACCCCTCCTCGAACCCGTACCCTAAGCCATACCCTAAACCTAACCCTAAGCCTAACCCTAACCCTAGGCTACCCTTGACTGCTTCTGCCTCCAATTGATTTCCTAAGCAGTAGTGTTTTAAGGAACAGCTTAAAAAGAGAATCCTAATGTGATTTCATTATAATGGGTGTGTTCCTTATCTTATCCTAGTGTCTAAACTCTTCTCCATGGCTGGACCCCCAAATAATATTCCTTTACGTGCTAAGGGGGAGCTAGAGAGTGGGATAGGTTTACTAACTACCCTAGCCCTAACGCGTAACCTAACCCTAACCCCTACCCTAACCCTAACACGTACCCTAATCCTAACCCGTACCCTAAACCGAGCCCTAACCCTAACACTAACCTTAACCCATACCCTACGCCGTACCCGAACCCCTCCCCGAACCCATACCCCAAGCCGTACCCTAACCCTAACCCTAAGCCTAACCCTAACCCTAGGCTACCCTTGACTGCTTCTGCCTCCAATAGATTTCCTAAGCACTAGTGTTTTAAGGAACAGCTTAAAAAGAGAATCCTAAAGTGATTTCTTTATAATGGGTGTGTTCCTTATCTTATCCTAGTGTCTAAACTCTTCTCCATGGCTGGACCCCCAAATAATATTCCTTTACGTGCTAAGGGGTATCTAGAGAGTGGGATAGGTTTAATAACTACCCTAACCCTAACGCGTACCCTAACCCTAACTCCTATCCTAACCCTAACACGTACCCTAATCCTAACCCGTACCCTAAACCGAGCCCTAACCCTAACACTAACCCTAACCCTAACCCTAACCCATACCCTACGCCGTACCCACACCCCTCCCCGAACCCGTACCCTAAGCCGTACCCTAAGCCTAACCCTAAGCCTAACCCTAACCCTAGGCTACCCTTGACTGCTTCTGCCTCCAATAGATTTCCTAAGCACTAGTGTTTTAAGGAACAGCTTAAAAAGAGAATCCTAATGTGATTTCTTTATAATGGGTGTGTTCCTTATCTTATCCTAGTATCTAAACTCTTCTCCATGGCTGCACCCCCAAATAATATTGCCTTACGTGCTAAGGGGTATCTAGAGAGTGGGATAGGTTTAATAACTACCCTAACCCTAACGCGTACCCTAACCCTAACCCCTACCCTAACCCTAACACGTACCCTAATCCTAACCCGTACCCTAAACCGAGCCCTAACCCTAACACTAACCCTAACCCTAACCCTAACCCATACCCTACGCCGTACCCACCCCCCTCCCCGAACCCGTACCCTAAGCCGTACCCTAAGCCTAACCCTAAGCCTAACCCTAACCCTAGGCTACCCTTGACTGCTTCTGCCTCCAATAGATTTCCTAAGCACTAGTGTTTTAAGGAACAGCTTAAAAAGAGAATCCTAATGTGATTTCTTTATAATGGGTGTGTTCCTTATCTTATCCTAGTGTCTAAATTCTTCTCCATGGCTGGACCCCCAAATAATATTCCTTTACGTGCTAAGGGGTATCTAGAGAGTGGGATAGGTTTACTAACTACCCTAACCCTAACGCGTACCCTAACCCTAACCCCTACCCTAACCCTAACACGTACCCTAATCCTAACCCGTACCCTAAACCGAGCCCTAACCCTAACACTAACCCTAACCCTAACCCTAACCCATACCCTACGCCGTACCCGCACCCCTCCCCGAACCCGTACCTTAAGCCGTACCCTAAGCCTAACCCTAAGCCTAACCCCAACCCTAGGCTACCCTTGACTGCTTCTGCCTCCAATAGATTTCCTAAGCACTAGTGTTTTAAGGAACAGCTTAAAAAGAGAATCCTAATGTGATTTCTTTAAAATGGGTGTGTTCCTTATCTTATCCTAGTGTCTAAACTCTTCTCCATGGCTGCACACCCAAATAATATTCCCTTACGTGCTAAGGGGTATCTAGAGAGTGGGATAGGTTTAATAACTACCCTAACCCTAACGCGTACCCTAACGCTAACCCCTACCCTAACCCTAACACGTACCCTAATCCTAACCTGTACCCTAAACCGAGCCCTAACCCTAACACTAACCCTAACCCTAACCCATACCCTACGCCGTACCCGCACCCCTCCCCGAACCCGTACCCTAAGCCATACCCTAAACCTAACCCTAAGCCTAACCCTAACCCTAGGCTACCCTTGACTGCTTCTGCCTCCAATTGATTTCCTAAGCAGTAGTGTTTTAAGGAACAGCTTAAAAAGAGAATCCTAATGTGATTTCATTATAATGGGTGTGTTCCTTATCTTATCCTACTGTCTAAACTTTTCTCCATGGCTGGACCCCCAAATAATATTCCTTTACGTGCTAAGGGGGAGCTAGAGAGTGGGATAGGTTTACTAACTACCCTAGCCCTAACGCGTAACCTAACCCTAACCCCTACCCTAACCCTAACACGTACCCTAATCCTAAACCGTACCCTAAACCGAGCCCTAACCCTAACACTAACCCTAACCCTAACCCTAACCCATACCCTACGCCGTACCCGAACCCCTCCCCGAACCCATACCCCAAGCAGTACCCTAACCCTAACCCTAAGCCTAACAATAACCCTAGGCTACCCTTGACTGCTTCTGCCTCCAATAGATTACCTAAGCACTAGTGTTTTAAGGAACAGCTTAAAAAGAGAATCCTAAAGTGATTTCTTTATAATGGGTGTGTTCCTTATCTTATCCTAGTGTCTAAACTCTTCTCCATGGCTGGACCCCCAAATAATATTCCTTTACGTGCTAAGGGGTATCTAGAGAGTGGGATAGGTTTAATAACTACCCTAACCCTAACGCGTACCCTAACCCTAACCCCTACCCTAACCTTAACACGTACCCTAATCCTAACCCGTACCCTAAACCGAGCCCTAATCCTAACACTAACCCTAACCCTAACCCTAACCCATACCCTACGCCGTACCCGAAACCCTCCCCGAACCCGTACCCTAAGCCGTACCCTAAGCCTAACCCTAAGCCTAACCCTAACCCTAGGCTACCCTTGACTGCTTCTGCCTCCAATAGATTTCCTAAGCACTAGTGTTTTAAGGAACAGCTTAAAAAGAGAATCCTAATGTGATTTCTTTATAATGGGTGTGTTCCTTATCTTATCCTAGTGTCTAAACTCTTCTCCATGGCTGGACCCTCAAATAATATTCCTTTACGTGCTAAGGGGTATCTAGAGAGTGGGATAGGTTTAATAACTACCCTAACCCTAACGCGTACCCTAACCCTAACCCCTACCCTAACCCTAACACGTACCCTAATCCTAACCCGTACCCTAAACCGAGCCCTAACCCTAACACTAACCCTAACCCTAACCCTAACCCATACCCTACGCCGTACCCGCACCCCTCCCCGAACCCGTACCCTAAGCCGTACCCTAAGCCTAACCCTAAGCCTAACCCTAACCCTAGGCTACCCTTGACTGCTTCTGCCTCCAATAGATTTCCTAAGCACTAGTGTTTTAAGGAACAGCTTAAAAAGAGAATCCTAATGTGATTTCTTTATAATGGGTGTGTTCCTTATCTTATCCTAGTGTCTAAACTCTTCTCCATGGCTGCACCCCCAAATAATATTCCCTTACGTGCTAAGGGGTATCTAGAGAGTGGGATAGGTTTAATAACTACCCTAACCCTAACGCGTACCCTAACCCTAACCCCTACCCTAACCCTAACACGTACCCTAATCCTAACCTGTACCCTAAACCGAGCCCTAACCCTAACACTAACCCTAACCCTAACCCTAACCCATACCCTACGCCGTACCCGCACCCCTCCCCGAACCCGTACCCTAAGCCATACCCTAAACCTAACCCTAAGCCTAACCCTAACCCTAGGCTACCCTTGACTGCTTCTGCCTCCAATTGATTTCCTAAGCAGTAGTGTTTTAAGGAACAGCTTAAAAAGAGAATCCTAATGTGATTTCATTATAATGGGTGTGTTCCTTATCTTATCCTAGTGTCTAAACTCTTCTCCATGGCTGGACCCCCAAATAATATTCCTTTACGTGCTAAGGGGGTGCTAGAGAGTGGGATAGGTTTACTAACTACCCTAGCCCTAATGCGTAACCTAACCCTAACCCCTACCCTAACCCTAACACGTACCCTAATCCTAACCCGTACCCTAAACCGAGCCCTAACCCTAACACTAACCCTAACCCATACCCTACGCCGTACCCGAACCCCTCCCCGAACCCATACCCCAAGCCGTACCCTAACCCTAACCCTAAGCCTAACCCTAACCCTAGGCTACCCTTGACTGCTTCTGCCTCCAATAGATTTCCTAAGCACTAGTGTTTTAAGGAACAGCTTAAAAAGAGAATCCTAAAGTGATTTCTTTATAATGGGTGTGTTCCTTATCTTATCCTAGTGTCTAAACTCTTCTCCATGAATGGACACCCAAATAATATTCCTTTACGTGCTAAGGGGTATCTAGAGAGTGGGATAGGTTTAATAACTACCCTAACCCTAACGCGTACCCTAACCCTAACTCCTATCCTAACCCTAACACGTACCCTAATCCTAACCCGTACCCTAAACCGAGCCCTAACCCTAACACTAACCCTAACCCTAACCCTAACCCATACCCTACGCCGTACCCACACCCCTCCCCGAACCCGTACCCTAAGCCGTACCCTAAGCCTAACCCTAAGCCTAACCCTAACCCTAGGCTACCCTTGACTGCTTCTGCCTCCAATAGATTTCCTAAGCACTAGTGTTTTAAGGAACAGCTTAAAAAGAGAATCCTAATGTGATTTCTTTATAATGGGTGTGTTCCTTATCTTATCCTAGTGTCTAAACTCTTCTCCATGGCTGCACCCCCAAATAATATTGCCTTACGTGCTAAGGGGTATCTAGAGAGTGGGATAGGTTTAATAACTACCCTAACCCTAATGCGTACTCTAACCCTAACCCCTACCCTAACACTAACACGTACCCTAATCCTAACCCGTACCCTAAACCGAGCCCTACCCCTAACACTAACACTAACCCTAACCCTAACCCATACCCTACGCCGTACCCGAACCCCTCCCCAAACCCGTACCCTAAGCCGTACCCTAAGCCTAACCCTAAGCCTAACCCTAACCCTAGGCTACCCTTGACTGCTTCTGCCTCCAATAGATTTCCTAAGCACTAGTGTTTTAAGCAACAGCTTAAAAAGAGAATCCTAATGTGATTTCTTTATAATGGGTGTGTTCCTTATCTTATCCTAGTGTCTAAACTCTTCTCCATGGCTGGACCCCCAAATAATATTCCTTTACGTGCTAAGGGGTATCTAGAGAGTGGGATAGGTTTAATAACTACCCTAACCCTAACGCGTACCCTAACCCTAACCCCTACCCTAACCCTAACACGTACCCTAATCCTAACCCGTACCCTAAACCGAGCCCTAACCCTAACACTAACCCTAACCCTAACCCTAACCCATACCCTACGCCGTACCCGAAACCCTCCCCGAACCCGTACCCTAAGCCGTACCCTAAGCCTAACCCTAAGCCTAACCCTAACCCTAGGCTACCCTTGACTGCTTCTGCCTCCAATAGATTTCCTAAGCACTAGTGTTTTAAGGAACAGCTTAAAAAGAGAATCCTAATGTGATTTCTTTATAATGGGTGTGTTCCTTATCTTATCCTAGTGTCTAAACTCTTCTCCATGGCTGGACCCCCAAATAATATTCCTTTACGTGCTAAGGGGGAGCTAGAGAGTGGGATAGGTTTACTAACTACCCTAGCCCTAACGCGTAACCTAACCCTAACCCCTACCCTAACCCTAACACGTACCCTAATCCTAACCCGTACCCTAAACCGAGCCCTAACCCTAACACTAACCCTAACCCATACCCTACGCCGTACCCGAACCCCTCCCCGAACCCATACCCCAAGCCGTACCCTAACCCTAACTCTAAGCCTAACCCTAACCCTAGGCTACCCTTGACTGCTTCTGCCTCCAATAGATTTCCTAAGCACTAGTGTTTTAAGGAACAGCTTAAAAAGAGAATCCTAAAGTGATTTCTTTATAATGGGTGTGTTCCTTATCTTATCCTAGTGTCTAAACTCTTCTCCATGGCTGGACCCCCAAATAATATTCCTTTACGTGCTAAGGGGTATCTAGAGAGTGGGATAGGTTTAATAACTACCCTAACCCTAACGCGTACCCTAACCCTAACCCCTACCCTAACCTTAACACGTACCCTAATCCTAACCCGTACCCTAAACCGAGCCCTAATCCTAACACTAACCCTAACCCTAACCCTAACCCATACCCTACGCCGTACCCGAAACCCTCCCCGAACCCGTACCCTAAGCCGTACCCTAAGCCTAACCCTAAGCCTAACCCTAACCCTAGGCTACCCTTGACTGCTTCTGCCTCCAATAGATTTCCTAAGCACTAGTGTTTTAAGGAACAGCTTAAAAAGAGAATCCTAATGTGATTTCTTTATAATGGGTGTGTTCCTTATCTTATCCTAGTGTCTAAACTCTTCTCCATGGCTGGACCCTCAAATAATATTCCTTTACGTGCTAAGGGGTATCTAGAGAGTGGGATAGGTTTAATAACTACCCTAACCCTAACGCGTACCCTAACCCTAACCCCTACCCTAACCCTAACACGTACCCTAATCCTAACCCGTACCCTAAACCGAGCCCTAACCCTAACACTAACCCTAACCCTAACCCTAACCCATACCCTACGCCGTACCCGCACCCCTCCCCGAACCCGTACCCTAAGCCGTACCCTAAGCCTAACCCTAAGCCTAACCCTAACCCTAGGCTACCCTTGACTGCTTCTGCCTCCAATAGATTTCCTAAGCACTAGTGTTTTAAGGAACAGCTTAAAAAGAGAATCCTAATGTGATTTCTTTATAATGGGTGTGTTCCTTATCTTATCCTAGTGTCTAAACTCTTCTCCATGGCTGCACCCCCAAATAATATTCCCTTACGTGCTAAGGGGTATCTAGAGAGTGGGATAGGTTTAATAACTACCCTAACCCTAACGCGTACCCTAACCCTAACCCCTACCCTAACCCTAACACGTACCCTAATCCTAACCTGTACCCTAAACCGAGCCCTAACCCTAACACTAACCCTAACCCTAACCCTAACCCATACCCTACGCCGTACCCGCACCCCTCCCCGAACCCGTACCCTAAGCCATACCCTAAACCTAACCCTAAGCCTAACCCTAACCCTAGGCTACCCTTGACTGCTTCTGCCTCCAATTGATTTCCTAAGCAGTAGTGTTTTAAGGAACAGCTTAAAAAGAGAATCCTAATGTGATTTCATTATAATGGGTGTGTTCCTTATCTTATCCTAGTGTCTAAACTCTTCTCCATGGCTGGACCCCCAAATAATATTCCTTTACGTGCTAAGGGGGTGCTAGAGAGTGGGATAGGTTTACTAACTACCCTAGCCCTAACGCGTAACCTAACCCTAACCCCTACCCTAACCCTAACACGTACCCTAATCCTAACCCGTACCCTAAACCGAGCCCTAACCCTAACACTAACCCTAACCCATACCCTACGCCGTACCCGAACCCCTCCCCGAACCCATACCCCAAGCCGTACCCTAACCCTAACCCTAAGCCTAACCCTAACCCTAGGCTACCCTTGACTGCTTCTGCCTCCAATAGATTTCCTAAGCACTAGTGTTTTAAGGAACAGCTTAAAAAGAGAATCCTAAAGTGATTTCTTTATAATGGGTGTGTTCCTTATCTTATCCTAGTGTCTAAACTCTTCTCCATGAATGGACACCCAAATAATATTCCTTTACGTGCTAAGGGGTATCTAGAGAGTGGGATAGGTTTAATAACTACCCTAACCCTAACGCGTACCCTAACCCTAACTCCTATCCTAACCCTAACACGTACCCTAATCCTAACCCGTACCCTAAACCGAGCCCTAACCCTAACACTAACCCTAACCCTAACCCTAACCCATACCCTACGCCGTACCCACACCCCTCCCCGAACCCGTACCCTAAGCCGTACCCTAAGCCTAACCCTAAGCCTAACCCTAACCCTAGGCTACCCTTGACTGCTTCTGCCTCCAATAGATTTCCTAAGCACTAGTGTTTTAAGGAACAGCTTAAAAAGAGAATCCTAATGTGATTTCTTTATAATGGGTGTGTTCCTTATCTTATCCTAGTGTCTAAACTCTTCTCCATGGCTGCACCCCCAAATAATATTGCCTTACGTGCTAAGGGGTATCTAGAGAGTGGGATAGGTTTAATAACTACCCTAACCCTAATGCGTACTCTAACCCTAACCCCTACCCTAACACTAACACGTACCCTAATCCTAACCCGTACCCTAAACCGAGCCCTACCCCTAACACTAACACTAACCCTAACCCTAACCCATACCCTACGCCGTACCCGCACCCCTCCCCGAACCCGTACCTTAAGCCGTACCCTAAGCCTAACCCTAAGCCTAACCCTAACCCTAGGCTACCCTTGACTGCTTCTGCCTCCAATAGATTTCCTAAGCACTAGTGTTTTAAGCAACAGCTTAAAAAGAGAATCCTAATGTGATTTCTTTATAATGGGTGTGTTCCTTATCTTATCCTAGTGTCTAAACTCTTCTCCATGGCTGGACCCCCAAATAATATTCCTTTACGTGCTAAGGGGTATCTAGAGAGTGGGATAGGTTTAATAACTACCCTAACCCTAACGCGTACCCTAACCCTAACCCCTACCCTAACCCTAACACGTACCCTAATCCTAACCCGTACCCTAAACCGAGCCCTAACCCTAACACTAACCCTAACCCTAACCCTAACCCATACCCTACGCCGTACCCGCACCCCTCCCCGAACCCGTACCCTAAACCTAACCCTAAGCCTAACCCTAACCCTAGGCTACCCTTGACTGCTTCTGCCTCCAATAGATTTCCTAAGCACTAGTGTTTTAAGGAACAGCTTAAAAAGAGAATCCTAAAGTGATTTCTTTATAATGGGTGTGTTCCTTATCTTATCCTAGTGTCTAAACTCTTCTCCATGGCTGGACCCCCAAATAATATTCCTTTACGTGCTAAGGGGTATCTAGAGAGTGGGATAGGTTTAATAACTACCCTAACCCTAACGCGTACCCTAACCCTAACCCCTACCCTAACCCTAACACGTACCCTAATCCTAACCCGTACCCTAAACCGAGCCCTAACCCTAACCCTAACCCATACCCTACGCCGTACCCACCCCCCTCCCCGAACCCGTACCCTAAGCCGTACCCTAAGCCTAACCCTAAGCCTAACCCTAACCCTAGGCTACCCTTGACTGCTTCTGCCTCCAATAGATTTCCTAAGCACTAGTGTTTTAAGGAACAGCTTAAAAAGAGAATCCTAATGTGATTTCTTTATAATGGGTGTGTTCCTTATCTTATCCTAGTGTCTAAATTCTTCTCCATGGCTGGACCCCCAAATAATATTCCTTTACGTGCTAAGGGGTATCTAGAGAGTGGGATAGGTTTACTAACTACCCTAACCCTAACGCGTACCCTAACCCTAACCCCTACCCTAACCCTAACACGTACCCTAATCCTAACCCGTACCCTAAACCGAGCCCTAACCCTAACACTAACCCTAACCCTAACCCTAACCCATACCCTACGCCGTACCCGCACCCCTCCCCGAACCCGTACCTTAAGCCGTACCCTAAGCCTAACCCTAAGCCTAACCCTAACCCTAGGCTACCCTTGACTGCTTCTGCCTCCAATAGATTTCCTAAGCACTAGTGTTTTAAGGAACAGCTTAAAAAGAGAATCCTAATGTGATTTCTTTAAAATGGGTGTGTTCCTTATCTTATCCTAGTGTCTAAACTCTTCTCCATGGCTGCACCCCCAAATAATATTCCCTTACGTGCTAAGGGGTATCTAGAGAGTGGGATAGGTTTACTAACTACCCTAACCCTAACGCGTACCCTAACCCTAACCCCTACCCTAACCCTAACACGTACCCTAATCCTAACCCGTACCCTAAACCGAGCCCTAACCCTAACACTAACCCTAACCCTAACCCTAACCCATACCCTACGCCGTACCCGCACCCCTCCCCGAACCCGTACCTTAAGCCGTACCCTAAGCCTAACCCTAAGCCTAACCCCAACCCTAGGCTACCCTTGACTGCTTCTGCCTCCAATAGATTTCCTAAGCACTAGTGTTTTAAGGAACAGCTTAAAAAGAGAATCCTAATGTGATTTCTTTAAAATGGGTGTGTTCCTTATCTTATCCTAGTGTCTAAACTCTTCTCCATGGCTGCACACCCAAATAATATTCCCTTACGTGCTAAGGGGTATCTAGAGAGTGGGATAGGTTTAATAACTACCCTAACCCTAACGCGTACCCTAACGCTAACCCCTACCCTAACCCTAACACGTACCCTAATCCTAACCTGTACCCTAAACCGAGCCCTAACCCTAACACTAACCCTAACCCTAACCCATACCCTACTCCGTACCCGCACCCCTCCCCAAACCCGTACCCTAAGCCATACCCTAAACCTAACCCTAAGCCTAACACTAACCCTAGGCTACCCTTGACTGCTTCTGCCTCCAATTGATTTCCTAAGCAGTAGTGTTTTAAGGAACAGCTTAAAAAGAGAATCCTAATGTGATTTCTTTATAATGGGTGTGTTCCTTATCTTATCCTACTGTCTAAACTTTTCTCCATGGCTGGACCCCCAAATAATATTCCTTTACGTGCTAAGGGGGAGCTAGAGAGTGGGATAGGTTTACTAACTACCCTAGCCCTAACGTGTAACCTAACCCTAACCCCTACCCTAACCCTAACACGTACCCTAATCCTAACCCGTACCCTAAACCGAGCCCTAACCCTAACACTAACCCTAACCCTAACCCTAACCCATACCCTACGCCGTACCCGAACCCCTCCCCGAACCCATACCCCAAGCCGTACCCTAACCCTAACCCTAAGCCTAACCCTAACCCTAGGCTACCCTTGACTGCTTCTGCCTCCAATAGATTACCTAAGCACTAGTGTTTTAAGGAACAGCTTAAAAAGAGAATCCTAAAGTGATTTCTTTATAATGGGTGTGTTCCTTATCTTATCCTAGTGTCTAAACTCTTCTCCATGGCTGGACCCCCAAATAATATTCCTTTACGTGCTAAGGGGTATCTAGAGAGTGGGATAGGTTTAATAACTACCCTAACCCTAACGCGTACCCTAACCCTAACCCCTACCCTAACCTTAACACGTACCCTAATCCTAACCCGTACCCTAAACCGAGCCCTAATCCTAACACTAACCCTAACCCTAACCCTAACCCATACCCTACGCCGTACCCGAAACCCTCCCCGAACCCGTACCCTAAGCCGTACCCTAAGCCTAACCCTAAGCCTAACCCTAACCCTAGGCTACCCTTGACTGCTTCTGCCTCCAATAGATTTCCTAAGCACTAGTGTTTTAAGGAACAGCTTAAAAAGAGAATCCTAATGTGATTTCTTTATAATGGGTGTGTTCCTTATCTTATCCTAGTGTCTAAACTCTTCTCCATGGCTGGACCCTCAAATAATATTCCTTTACGTGCTAAGGGGTATCTAGAGAGTGGGATAGGTTTAATAACTACCCTAACCCTAACGCGTACCCTAACCCTAACCCCTACCCTAACCCTAACACGTACCCTAATCCTAACCCGTACCCTAAACCGAGCCCTAACCCTAACACTAACCCTAACCCTAACCCTAACCCATACCCTACGCCGTACCCGCACCCCTCCCCGAACTCGTACCCTAAGCCGTACCCTAAGCCTAACCCTAAGCCTAACCCTAACCCTAGGCTACCCTTGACTGCTTCTGCCTCCAATAGATTTCCTAAGCACTAGTGTTTTAAGGAACAGCTTAAAAAGAGAATCCTAATGTGATTTCTTTATAATGGGTGTGTTCCTTATCTTATCCTAGTGTCTAAACTCTTCTCCATGGCTGCACCCCCAAATAATATTCCCTTACGTGCTAAGGGGTATCTAGAGAGTGGGATAGGTTTAATAACTACCCTAACCCTAACGCGTACCCTAACCCTAACCCCTACCCTAACCCTAACACGTACCCTAATCCTAACCTGTACCCTAAACCGAGCCCTAACCCTAACACTAACCCTAACCCTAACCCTAACCCATACCCTACGCCGTACCCGCACCCCTCCCCGAACCCGTACCCTAAGCCATACCCTAAACCTAACCCTAAGCCTAACCCTAACCCTAGGCTACCCTTGACTGCTTCTGCCTCCAATTGATTTCCTAAGCAGTAGTGTTTTAAGGAACAGCTTAAAAAGAGAATCCTAATGTGATTTCATTATAATGGGTGTGTTCCTTATCTTATCCTAGTGTCTAAACTCTTCTCCATGGCTGGACCCCCAAATAATATTCCTTTACGTGCTAAGGGGGAGCTAGAGAGTGGGATAGGTTTACTAACTACCCTAGCCCTAACGCGTAACCTAACCCTAACCCCTACCCTAACCCTAACACGTACCCTAATCCTAACCCGTACCCTAAACCGAGCCCTAACCCTAACACTAACCCTAACCCATACCCTACGCCGTACCCGAACCCCTCCCCGAACCCATACCCCAAGCCGTACCCTAACCCTAACCCTAAGCCTAACCCTAACCCTAGGCTACCCTTGACTGCTTCTGCCTCCAATAGATTTCCTAAGCACTAGTGTTTTAAGGAACAGCTTAAAAAGAGAATCCTAAAGTGATTTCTTTATAATGGGTGTGTTCCTTATCTTATCCTAGTGTCTAAACTCTTCTCCATGGCTGGACCCCCAAATAATATTCCTTTACGTGCTAAGGGGTATCTAGAGAGTGGGATAGGTTTAATAACTACCCTAACCCTAACGCGTACCCTAACCCTAACTCCTATCCTAACCCTAACACGTACCCTAATCCTAACCCGTACCCTAAACCGAGCCCTAACCCTAACACTAACCCTAACCCTAACCCTAACCCATACCCTACGCCGTACCCACACCCCTCCCCGAACCCGTACCCTAAGCCGTACCCTAAGCCTAACCCTAAGCCTAACCCTAACCCTAGGCTACCCTTGACTGCTTCTGCCTCCAATAGATTTCCTAAGCACTAGTGTTTTAAGGAACAGCTTAAAAAGAGAATCCTAATGTGATTTCTTTATAATGGGTGTGTTCCTTATCTTATCCTAGTGTCTAAACTCTTCTCCATGGCTGCACCCCCAAATAATATTGCCTTACGTGCTAAGGGGTATCTAGAGAGTGGGATAGGTTTAATAACTACCCTAACCCTAATGCGTACTCTAACCCTAACCCCTACCCTAACACTAACACGTACCCTAATCCTAACCCGTACCCTAAACCGAGCCCTACCCCTAACACTAACACTAACCCTAACCCTAACCCATACCCTACGCCGTACCCGAACCCCTCCCCAAACCCGTACCCTAAGCCGTACCCTAAGCCTAACCCTAAGCCTAACCCTAACCCTAGGCTACCCTTGACTGCTTCTGCCTCCAATAGATTTCCTAAGCACTAGTGTTTTAAGCAACAGCTTAAAAAGAGAATCCTAATGTGATTTCTTTATAATGGGTGTGTTCCTTATCTTATCCTAGTGTCTAAACTCTTCTCCATGGCTGGACCCCCAAATAATATTCCTTTACGTGCTAAGGGGTATCTAGAGAGTGGGATAGGTTTAATAACTACCCTAACCCTAACGCGTACCCTAACCCTAACCCCTACCCTAACCCTAACACGTACCCTAATCCTAACCTGTACCCTAAACCGAGCCCTAACCCTAACACTAACCCTAACCCTAACCCTAACCCATACCCTACGCCGTACCCGCACCCCTCCCCGAACCCGTACCCTAAGCCATACCCTAAACCTAACCCTAAGCCTAACCCTAACCCTAGGCTACCCTTGACTGCTTCTGCCTCCAATTGATTTCCTAAGCAGTAGTGTTTTAAGGAACAGCTTAAAAAGAGAATCCTAATGTGATTTCATTATAATGGGTGTGTTCCTTATCTTATCCTAGTGTCTAAACTCTTCTCCATGGCTGGACCCCCAAATAATATTCCTTTACGTGCTAAGGGGGAGCTAGAGAGTGGGATAGGTTTACTAACTACCCTAGCCCTAACGCGTAACCTAACCCTAACCCCTACCCTAACCCTAACACGTACCCTAATCCTAACCCGTACCCTAAACCGAGCCCTAACCCTAACACTAACCTTAACCCATACCCTACGCCGTACCCGAACCCCTCCCCGAACCCATACCCCAAGCCGTACCCTAACCCTAACCCTAAGCCTAACCCTAACCCTAGGCTACCCTTGACTGCTTCTGCCTCCAATAGATTTCCTAAGCACTAGTGTTTTAAGGAACAGCTTAAAAAGAGAATCCTAAAGTGATTTCTTTATAATGGGTGTGTTCCTTATCTTATCCTAGTGTCTAAACTCTTCTCCATGGCTGGACCCCCAAATAATATTCCTTTACGTGCTAAGGGGTATCTAGAGAGTGGGATAGGTTTAATAACTACCCTAACCCTAACGCGTACCCTAACCCTAACTCCTATCCTAACCCTAACACGTACCCTAATCCTAACCCGTACCCTAAACCGAGCCCTAACCCTAACACTAACCCTAACCCTAACCCTAACCCATACCCTACGCCGTACCCACACCCCTCCCCGAACCCGTACCCTAAGCCGTACCCTAAGCCTAACCCTAAGCCTAACCCTAACCCTAGGCTACCCTTGACTGCTTCTGCCTCCAATAGATTTCCTAAGCACTAGTGTTTTAAGGAACAGCTTAAAAAGAGAATCCTAATGTGATTTCTTTATAATGGGTGTGTTCCTTATCTTATCCTAGTGTCTAAACTCTTCTCCATGGCTGCACCCCCAAATAATATTGCCTTACGTGCTAAGGGGTATCTAGAGAGTGGGATAGGTTTAATAACTACCCTAACCCTAATGCGTACTCTAACCCTAACCCCTACCCTAACACTAACACGTACCCTAATCCTAACCCGTACCCTAAACCGAGCCCTACCCCTAACACTAACACTAACCCTAACCCTAACCCATACCCTACGCCGTACCCGAACCCCTCCCCAAACCCGTACCCTAAGCCGTACCCTAAGCCTAACCCTAAGCCTAACCCTAACCCTAGGCTACCCTTGACTGCTTCTGCCTCCAATAGATTTCCTAAGCACTAGTGTTTTAAGCAACAGCTTAAAAAGAGAATCCTAATGTGATTTCTTTATAATGGGTGTGTTCCTTATCTTATCCTAGTGTCTAAACTCTTCTCCATGGCTGGACCCCCAAATAATATTCCTTTACGTGCTAAGGGGTATCTAGAGAGTGGGATAGGTTTAATAACTACCCTAACCCTAACGCGTACCCTAACCCTAACCCCTACCCTAACCCTAACACGTACCCTAATCCTAACCCGTACCCTAAACCGAGCCCTAACCCTAACACTAACCCTAACCCTAACCCTAACCCATACCCTACGCCGTACCCGAAACCCTCCCCGAACCCGTACCCTAAGCCGTACCCTAAGCCTAACCCTAAGCCTAACCCTAACCCTAGGCTACCCCTGACTGCTTCTGCCTCCAATAGATTTCCTAAGCACTAGTGTTTTAAGGAACAGCTTAAAAAGAGAATCCTAATGTGATTTCTTTATAATGGGTGTGTTCCTTATCTTATCCTAGTGTCTAAACTCTTCTCCATGGCTGGACCCCCAAATAATATTCCTTTACGTGCTAAGGGGGAGCTAGAGAGTGGGATAGGTTTACTAACTACCCTAGCCCTAACGCGTAACCTAACCCTAACCCCTACCCTAACCCTAACACGTACCCTAATCCTAACCCGTACCCTAAACCGAGCCCTAACCCTAACACTAACCCTAACCCATACCCTACGCCGTACCCGAACCCCTCCCCGAACCCATACCCCAAGCCGTACTCTAACCCTAACTCTAAGCCTAACCCTAACCCTAGGCTACCCTTGACTGCTTCTGCCTCCAATAGATTTCCTAAGCACTAGTGTTTTAAGGAACAGCTTAAAAAGAGAATCCTAAAGTGATTTCTTTATAATGGGTGTGTTCCTTATCTTATCCTAGTGTCTAAACTCTTCTCCATGGCTGGACCCCCAAATAATATTCCTTTACGTGCTAAGGGGTATCTAGAGAGTGGGATAGGTTTAATAACTACCCTAACCCTAACGCGTACCCTAACCCTAACCCCTACCCTAACCCTAACACGTACCCTAATCCTAACCCGTACCCTAAACCGAGCCCTAACCCTAACACTAACCCTAACCCTAACCCTAACCCATACCCTATGCCGTACCCGAAACCCTCCCCGAACCCGTACCCTAAGCCGTACCCTAAGCCTAACCCTAAGCCTAACCCTAACCCTAGGCTACCCTTGACTGCTTCTGCCTCCAATAGATTTCCTAAGCACTAGTGTTTTAAGGAACAGCTTAAAAAGAGAATCCTAAAGTGATTTCTTTATAATGGGTGTGTTCCTTATCTTATCCTAGTGTCTAAACTCTTCTCCATGGCTGGACCCCCAAATAATATTCCTTTACGTGCTAAGGGGTATCTAGAGAGTGGGATAGGTTTAATAACTACCCTAACCCTAACGCGTACCCTAACCCTAACCCCTACCCTAACCCTAACACGTACCCTAATCCTAACCCGTACCCTAAACCGAGCCCTAACCCTAACACTAACCCTAACCCTAACCCTAACCCATACCCTACGCCGTACCCGAACCCCTCCCCGAACCCATTCCCCAAGCCGTACCCTAAACCTAACCCTAAGCCTAACCCTAACCCTAGGCTACCCTTGACTGCTTCTGCCTCCAATAGATTTCCTAAGCACTAGTGTTTTAAGGAACAGCTTAAAAAGAGAATCCTAAAGTGATTTCTTTATAATGGGTGTGTTCCTTATCTTATCCTAGTGTCTAAACTCTTCTCCATGGCTGGACCCCCAAATAATATTCCTTTACGTGCTAAGGGGTATCTAGAGAGTGGGATAGGTTTAATAACTACCCTAACCCTAACGCGTACCCTAACCCTAACCCCTACCCTAACCCTAACACGTACCCTAATCCTAACCCGTACCCTAAACCGAGCCCTAACCCTAACACTAACCCTAACCCTAACCCTAACCCATACCCTACGCCGTACCCACCCCCCTCCCCGAACCCGTACCCTAAGCCGTACCCTAAGCCTAACCCTAAGCCTAACCCTAACCCTAGGCTACCCTTGACTGCTTCTGCCTCCAATAGATTTCCTAAGCACTAGTGTTTTAAGGAACAGCTTAAAAAGAGAATCCTAATGTGATTTCTTTATAATGGGTGTGTTCCTTATCTTATCCTAGTGTCTAAATTCTTCTCCATGGCTGGACCCCCAAATAATATTCCTTTACGTGCTAAGGGGTATCTAGAGAGTGGGATAGGTTTACTAACTACCCTAACCCTAACGCGTACCCTAACCCTAACCCCTACCCTAACCCTAACACGTACCCTAATCCTAACCCGTACCCTAAACCGAGCCCTAACCCTAACACTAACCCTAACCCTAACCCTAACCCATACCCTACGCCGTACCCGCACCCCTCCCCGAACCCGTACCTTAAGCCGTACCCTAAGCCTAACCCTAAGCCTAACCCCAACCCTAGGCTACCCTTGACTGCTTCTGCCTCCAATAGATTTCCTAAGCACTAGTGTTTTAAGGAACAGCTTAAAAAGAGAATCCTAATGTGATTTCTTTAAAATGGGTGTGTTCCTTATCTTATCCTAGTGTCTAAACTCTTCTCCATGGCTGCACACCCAAATAATATTCCCTTACGTGCTAAGGGGTATCTAGAGAGTGGGATAGGTTTAATAACTACCCTAACCCTAACGCGTACCCTAACGCTAACCCCTACCCTAACCCTAACACGTACCCTAATCCTAACCTGTACCCTAAACCGAGCCCTAACCCTAACACTAACCCTAACCCTAACCCATACCCTACGCCGTACCCGCACCCCTCCCCGAACCCGTACCCTAAGCCATACCCTAAACCTAACCCTAAGCCTAACCCTAACCCTAGGCTACCCTTGACTGCTTCTGCCTCCAATTGATTTCCTAAGCAGTAGTGTTTTAAGGAACAGCTTAAAAAGAGAATCCTAATGTGATTTCTTTATAATGGGTGTGTTCCTTATCTTATCCTACTGTCTAAACTTTTCTCCATGGCTGGACCCCCAAATAATATTCCTTTACGTGCTAAGGGGGAGCTAGAGAGTGGGATAGGTTTACTAACTACCCTAGCCCTAACGCGTAACCTAACCCTAACCCCTACCCTAACCCTAACACGTACCCTAATCCTAAACCGTACCCTAAACCGAGCCCTAACCCTAACACTAACCCTAACCCTAACCCTAACCCATACCCTACGCCGTACCCGAACCCCTCCCCGAACCCATACCCCAAGCAGTACCCTAACCCTAACCCTAAGCCTAACAATAACCCTAGGCTACCCTTGACTGCTTCTGCCTCCAATAGATTACCTAAGCACTAGTGTTTTAAGGAACAGCTTAAAAAGAGAATCCTAAAGTGATTTCTTTATAATGGGTGTGTTCCTTATCTTATCCTAGTGTCTAAACTCTTCTCCATGGCTGGACCCCCAAATAATATTCCTTTACGTGCTAAGGGGTATCTAGAGAGTGGGATAGGTTTAATAACTACCCTAACCCTAACGCGTACCCTAACCCTAACCCCTACCCTAACCTTAACACGTACCCTAATCCTAACCCGTACCCTAAACCGAGCCCTAATCCTAACACTAACCCTAACCCTAACCCTAACCCATACCCTACGCCGTACCCGAAACCCTCCCCGAACCCGTACCCTAAGCCGTACCCTAAGCCTAACCCTAAGCCTAACCCTAACCCTAGGCTACCCTTGACTGCTTCTGCCTCCAATAGATTTCCTAAGCACTAGTGTTTTAAGGAACAGCTTAAAAAGAGAATCCTAATGTGATTTCTTTATAATGGGTGTGTTCCTAATCTTATCCTAGTGTCTAAACTCTTCTCCATGGCTGGACCCTCAAATAATATTCCTTTACGTGCTAAGGGGTATCTAGAGAGTGGGATAGGTTTAATAACTACCCTAACCCTAACGCGTACCCTAACCCTAACCCCTACCCTAACCCTAACACGTACCCTAATCATAACCCGTACCCTAAACCGAGCCCTAACCCTAACACTAACCCTAACCCTAACCCTAACCCATACCCTACGCCGTACCCGCACCCCTCCCCGAACCCGTACCCTAAGCCGTACCCTAAGCCTAACCCTAAGCCTAACCCTAACCCTAGGCTACCCTTGACTGCTTCTGCCTCCAATAGATTTCCTAAGCACTAGTGTTTTAAGGAACAGCTTAAAAAGAGAATCCTAATGTGATTTCTTTATAATGGGTGTGTTCCTTATCTTATCCTAGTGTCTAAACTCTTCTCCATGGCTGCACCCCCAAATAATATTCCCTTACGTGCTAAGGGGTATCTAGAGAGTGGGATAGGTTTAATAACTACCCTAACCCTAACGCGTACCCTAACCCTAACCCCTACCCTAACCCTAACACGTACCCTAATCCTAACCTGTACCCTAAACCGAGCCCTAACCCTAACACTAACCCTAACCCTAACCCTAACCCATACCCTACGCCGTACCCGCACCCCTCCCCGAACCCGTACCCTAAGCCATACCCTAAACCTAACCCTAAGCCTAACCCTAACCCTAGGCTACCCTTGACTGCTTCTGCCTCCAATTGATTTCCTAAGCAGTAGTGTTTTAAGGAACAGCTTAAAAAGAGAATCCTAATGTGATTTCATTATAATGGGTGTGTTCCTTATCTTATCCTAGTGTCTAAACTCTTCTCCATGGCTGGACCCCCAAATAATATTCCTTTACGTGCTAAGGGGGTGCTAGAGAGTGGGATAGGTTTACTAACTACCCTAGCCCTAACGCGTAACCTAACCCTAACCCCTACCCTAACCCTAACACGTACCCTAATCCTAACCCGTACCCTAAACCGAGCCCTAACCCTAACACTAACCCTAACCCATACCCTACGCCGTACCCGAACCCCTCCCCGAACCCATACCCCAAGCCGTACCCTAACCCTAACCCTAAGCCTAACCCTAACCCTAGGCTACCCTTGACTGCTTCTGCCTCCAATAGATTTCCTAAGCACTAGTGTTTTAAGGAACAGCTTAAAAAGAGAATCCTAAAGTGATTTCTTTATAATGGGTGTGTTCCTTATCTTATCCTAGTGTCTAAACTCTTCTCCATGAATGGACACCCAAATAATATTCCTTTACGTGCTAAGGGGTATCTAGAGAGTGGGATAGGTTTAATAACTACCCTAACCCTAACGCGTACCCTAACCCTAACTCCTATCCTAACCCTAACACGTACCCTAATCCTAACCCGTACCCTAAACCGAGCCCTAACCCTAACACTAACCCTAACCCTAACCCTAACCCATACCCTACGCCGTACCCACACCCCTCCCCGAACCCGTACCCTAAGCCGTACCCTAAGCCTAACCCTAAGCCTAACCCTAACCCTAGGCTACCCTTGACTGCTTCTGCCTCCAATAGATTTCCTAAGCACTAGTGTTTTAAGGAACAGCTTAAAAAGAGAATCCTAATGTGATTTCTTTATAATGGGTGTGTTCCTTATCTTATCCTAGTGTCTAAACTCTTCTCCATGGCTGCACCCCCAAATAATATTGCCTTACGTGCTAAGGGGTATCTAGAGAGTGGGATAGGTTTAATAACTACCCTAACCCTAATGCGTACTCTAACCCTAACCCCTACCCTAACACTAACACGGACCCTAATCCTAACCCGTACCCTAAACCGAGCCCTACCCCTAACACTAACACTAACCCTAACCCTAACCCATACCCTACGCCGTACCCGAACCCCTCCCCAAACCCGTACCCTAAGCCGTACCCTAAGCCTAACCCTAAGCCTAACCCTAACCCTAGGCTACCCTTGACTGCTTCTGCCTCCAATAGATTTCCTAAGCACTAGTGTTTTAAGCAACAGCTTAAAAAGAGAATCCTAATGTGATTTCTTTATAATGGGTGTGTTCCTTATCTTATCCTAGTGTCTAAACTCTTCTCCATGGCTGGACCCCCAAATAATATTCCTTTACGTGCTAAGGGGTATCTAGAGAGTGGGATAGGTTTAATAACTACCCTAACCCTAACGCGTACCCTAACCCTAACCCCTACCCTAACCCTAACACGTACCCTAATCCTAACCCGTACCCTAAACCGAGCCCTAACCCTAACACTAACCCTAACCCTAACCCTAACCCATACCCTACGCCGTACCCGCACCCCTCCCCGAACCCGTACCCTAAACCTAACCCTAAGCCTAACCCTAACCCTAGGCTACCCTTGACTGCTTCTGCCTCCAATAGATTTCCTAAGCACTAGTGTTTTAAGGAACAGCTTAAAAAGAGAATCCTAAAGTGATTTCTTTATAATGGGTGTGTTCCTTATCTTATCCTAGTGTCTAAACTCTTCTCCATGGCTGGACCCCCAAATAATATTCCTTTACGTGCTAAGGGGTATCTAGAGAGTGGGATAGGTTTAATAACTACCCTAACCCTAACGCGTACCCTAACCCTAACCCCTACCCTAACCCTAACACGTACCCTAATCCTAACCCGTACCCTAAACCGAGCCCTAACCCTAACCCTAACCCATACCCTACGCCGTACCCACCCCCCTCCCCGAACCCGTACCCTAAGCCGTACCCTAAGCCTAACCCTAAGCCTAACCCTAACCCTAGGCTACCCTTGACTGCTTCTGCCTCCAATAGATTTCCTAAGCACTAGTGTTTTAAGGAACAGCTTAAAAAGAGAATCCTAATGTGATTTCTTTATAATGGGTGTGTTCCTTATCTTATCCTAGTGTCTAAATTCTTCTCCATGGCTGGACCCCCAAATAATATTCCTTTACGTGCTAAGGGGTATCTAGAGAGTGGGATAGGTTTACTAACTACCCTAACCCTAACGCGTACCCTAACCCTAACCCCTACCCTAACCCTAACACGTACCCTAATCCTAACCCGTACCCTAAACCGAGCCCTAACCCTAACACTAACACTAACCCTAACCCTAACCCATACCCTACGCCGTACCCGAACCCCTCCCCAAACCCGTACCCTAAGCCGTACCCTAAGCCTAACCCTAAGCCTAACCCTAACCCTAGGCTACCCTTGACTGCTTCTGCCTCCAATAGATTTCCTAAGCACTAGTGTTTTAAGGAACAGCTTAAAAAGAGAATCCTAATGTGATTTCTTTAAAATGGGTGTGTTCCTTATCTTATCCTAGTGTCTAAACTCTTCTCCATGGCTGCACCCCCAAATAATATTCCCTTACGTGCTAAGGGGTATCTAGAGAGTGGGATAGGTTTACTAACTACCCTAACCCTAACGCGTACCCTAACCCTAACCCCTACCCTAACCCTAACACGTACCCTAATCCTAACCCGTACCCTAAACCGAGCCCTAACCCTAACACTAACCCTAACCCTAACCCTAACCCATACCCTACGCCGTACCCGCACCCCTCCCCGAACCCGTACCTTAAGCCGTACCCTAAGCCTAACCCTAAGCCTAACCCCAACCCTAGGCTACCCTTGACTGCTTCTGCCTCCAATAGATTTCCTAAGCACTAGTGTTTTAAGGAACAGCTTAAAAAGAGAATCCTAATGTGATTTCTTTAAAATGGGTGTGTTCCTTATCTTATCCTAGTGTCTAAACTCTTCTCCATGGCTGCACACCCAAATAATATTCCCTTACGTGCTAAGGGGTATCTAGAGAGTGGGATAGGTTTAATAACTACCCTAACCCTAACGCGTACCCTAACGCTAACCCCTACCCTAACCCTAACACGTACCCTAATCCTAACCTGTACCCTAAACCGAGCCCTAACCCTAACACTAACCCTAACCCTAACCCATACCCTACTCCGTACCCGCACCCCTCCCCAAACCCGTACCCTAAGCCATACCCTAAACCTAACCCTAAGCCTAACACTAACCCTAGGCTACCCTTGACTGCTTCTGCCTCCAATTGATTTCCTAAGCAGTAGTGTTTTAAGGAACAGCTTAAAAAGAGAATCCTAATGTGATTTCTTTATAATGGGTGTGTTCCTTATCTTATCCTACTGTCTAAACTTTTCTCCATGGCTGGACCCCCAAATAATATTCCTTTACGTGCTAAGGGGGAGCTAGAGAGTGGGATAGGTTTACTAACTACCCTAGCCCTAACGTGTAACCTAACCCTAACCCCTACCCTAACCCTAACACGTACCCTAATCCTAACCCGTACCCTAAACCGAGCCCTAACCCTAACACTAACCCTAACCCTAACCCTAACCCATACCCTACGCCGTACCCGAACCCCTCCCCGAACCCATACCCCAAGCCGTACCCTAACCCTAACCCTAAGCCTAACCCTAACCCTAGGCTACCCTTGACTGCTTCTGCCTCCAATAGATTTCCTAAGCACTAGTGTTTTAAGGAACAGCTTAAAAAGAGAATCCTAATGTGATTTCTTTATAATGGGTGTGTTCCTTATCTTATCCTAGTGTCTAAACTCTTCTCCATGGCTGGACCCTCAAATAATATTCCTTTACGTGCTAAGGGGTATCTAGAGAGTGGGATAGGTTTAATAACTACCCTAACCCTAACGCGTACCCTAACCCTAACCCCTACCCTAACCCTAACACGTACCCTAATCCTAACCCGTACCCTAAACCGAGCCCTAACCCTAACACTAACCCTAACCCTAACCCTAACCCATACCCTACGCCGTACCCGCACCCCTCCCCGAACTCGTACCCTAAGCCGTACCCTAAGCCTAACCCTAAGCCTAACCCTAACCCTAGGCTACCCTTGACTGCTTCTGCCTCCAATAGATTTCCTAAGCACTAGTGTTTTAAGGAACAGCTTAAAAAGAGAATCCTAATGTGATTTCTTTATAATGGGTGTGTTCCTTATCTTATCCTAGTGTCTAAACTCTTCTCCATGGCTGCACCCCCAAATAATATTCCCTTACGTGCTAAGGGGTATCTAGAGAGTGGGATAGGTTTAATAACTACCCTAACCCTAACGCGTACCCTAACCCTAACCCCTACCCTAACCCTAACACGTACCCTAATCCTAACCTGTACCCTAAACCGAGCCCTAACCCTAACACTAACCCTAACCCTAACCCTAACCCATACCCTACGCCGTACCCGCACCCCTCCCCGAACCCGTACCCTAAGCCATACCCTAAACCTAACCCTAAGCCTAACCCTAACCCTAGGCTACCCTTGACTGCTTCTGCCTCCAATTGATTTCCTAAGCAGTAGTGTTTTAAGGAACAGCTTAAAAAGAGAATCCTAATGTGATTTCATTATAATGGGTGTGTTCCTTATCTTATCCTAGTGTCTAAACTCTTCTCCATGGCTGGACCCCCAAATAATATTCCTTTACGTGCTAAGGGGGAGCTAGAGAGTGGGATAGGTTTACTAACTACCCTAGCCCTAACGCGTAACCTAACCCTAACCCCTACCCTAACCCTAACACGTACCCTAATCCTAACCCGTACCCTAAACCGAGCCCTAACCCTAACACTAACCCTAACCCATACCCTACGCCGTACCCGAACCCCTCCCCGAACCCATACCCCAAGCCGTACCCTAACCCTAACCCTAAGCCTAACCCTAACCCTAGGCTACCCTTGACTGCTTCTGCCTCCAATAGATTTCCTAAGCACTAGTGTTTTAAGGAACAGCTTAAAAAGAGAATCCTAAAGTGATTTCTTTATAATGGGTGTGTTCCTTATCTTATCCTAGTGTCTAAACTCTTCTCCATGGCTGGACCCCCAAATAATATTCCTTTACGTGCTAAGGGGTATCTAGAGAGTGGGATAGGTTTAATAACTACCCTAACCCTAACGCGTACCCTAACCCTAACTCCTATCCTAACCCTAACACGTACCCTAATCCTAACCCGTACCCTAAACCGAGCCCTAACCCTAACACTAACCCTAACCCTAACCCTAACCCATACCCTACGCCGTACCCACACCCCTCCCCGAACCCGTACCCTAAGCCGTACCCTAAGCCTAACCCTAAGCCTAACCCTAACCCTAGGCTACCCTTGACTGCTTCTGCCTCCAATAGATTTCCTAAGCACTAGTGTTTTAAGGAACAGCTTAAAAAGAGAATCCTAATGTGATTTCTTTATAATGGGTGTGTTCCTTATCTTATCCTAGTGTCTAAACTCTTCTCCATGGCTGCACCCCCAAATAATATTGCCTTACGTGCTAAGGGGTATCTAGAGAGTGGGATAGGTTTAATAACTACCCTAACCCTAATGCGTACTCTAACCCTAACCCCTACCCTAACACTAACACGTACCCTAATCCTAACCCGTACCCTAAACCGAGCCCTACCCCTAACACTAACACTAACCCTAACCCTAACCCATACCCTACGCCGTACCCGAACCCCTCCCCAAACCCGTACCCTAAGCCGTACCCTAAGCCTAACCCTAAGCCTAACCCTAACCCTAGGCTACCCTTGACTGCTTCTGCCTCCAATAGATTTCCTAAGCACTAGTGTTTTAAGCAACAGCTTAAAAAGAGAATCCTAATGTGATTTCTTTATAATGGGTGTGTTCCTTATCTTATCCTAGTGTCTAAACTCTTCTCCATGGCTGGACCCCCAAATAATATTCCTTTACGTGCTAAGGGGTATCTAGAGAGTGGGATAGGTTTAATAACTACCCTAACCCTAACGCGTACCCTAACCCTAACCCCTACCCTAACCCTAACACGTACCCTAATCCTAACCTGTACCCTAAACCGAGCCCTAACCCTAACACTAACCCTAACCCTAACCCTAACCCATACCCTACGCCGTACCCGCACCCCTCCCCGAACCCGTACCCTAAGCCATACCCTAAACCTAACCCTAAGCCTAACCCTAACCCTAGGCTACCCTTGACTGCTTCTGCCTCCAATTGATTTCCTAAGCAGTAGTGTTTTAAGGAACAGCTTAAAAAGAGAATCCTAATGTGATTTCATTATAATGGGTGTGTTCCTTATCTTATCCTAGTGTCTAAACTCTTCTCCATGGCTGGACCCCCAAATAATATTCCTTTACGTGCTAAGGGGGTGCTAGAGAGTGGGATAGGTTTACTAACTACCCTAGCCCTAACGCGTAACCTAACCCTAACCCCTACCCTAACCCTAACACGTACCCTAATCCTAACCCGTACCCTAAACCGAGCCCTAACCCTAACACTAACCCTAACCCATACCCTACGCCGTACCCGAACCCCTCCCCGAACCCATACCCCAAGCCGTACCCTAACCCTAACCCTAAGCCTAACCCTAACCCTAGGCTACCCTTGACTGCTTCTGCCTCCAATAGATTTCCTAAGCACTAGTGTTTTAAGGAACAGCTTAAAAAGAGAATCCTAAAGTGATTTCTTTATAATGGGTGTGTTCCTTATCTTATCCTAGTGTCTAAACTCTTCTCCATGAATGGACACCCAAATAATATTCCTTTACGTGCTAAGGGGTATCTAGAGAGTGGGATAGGTTTAATAACTACCCTAACCCTAACGCGTACCCTAACCCTAACTCCTATCCTAACCCTAACACGTACCCTAATCCTAACCCGTACCCTAAACCGAGCCCTAACCCTAACACTAACCCTAACCCTAACCCTAACCCATACCCTACGCCGTACCCACACCCCTCCCCGAACCCGTACCCTAAGCCGTACCCTAAGCCTAACCCTAAGCCTAACCCTAACCCTAGGCTACCCTTGACTGCTTCTGCCTCCAATAGATTTCCTAAGCACTAGTGTTTTAAGGAACAGCTTAAAAAGAGAATCCTAATGTGATTTCTTTATAATGGGTGTGTTCCTTATCTTATCCTAGTGTCTAAACTCTTCTCCATGGCTGCACCCCCAAATAATATTGCCTTACGTTCTAAGGGGTATCTAGAGAGTGGGATAGGTTTAATAACTACCCTAACCCTAATGCGTACTCTAACCCTAACCCCTACCCTAACACTAACACGTACCCTAATCCTAACCCGTACCCTAAACCGAGCCCTACCCCTAACACTAACACTAACCCTAACCCTAACCCATACCCTACGCCGTACCCGAACCCCTCCCCAAACCCGTACCCTAAGCCGTACCCTAAGCCTAACCCTAAGCCTAACCCTAACCCTAGGCTACCCTTGACTGCTTCTGCCTCCAATAGATTTCCTAAGCACTAGTGTTTTAAGCAACAGCTTAAAAAGAGAATCCTAATGTGATTTCTTTATAATGGGTGTGTTCCTTATCTTATCCTAGTGTCTAAACTCTTCTCCATGGCTGGACCCCCAAATAATATTCCTTTACGTGCTAAGGGGTATCTAGAGAGTGGGATAGGTTTAATAACTACCCTAACCCTAACGCGTACCCTAACCCTAACCCCTACCCTAACCCTAACACGTACCCTAATCCTAACCCGTACCCTAAACCGAGCCCTAACCCTAACACTAACCCTAACCCTAACCCTAACCCATACCCTACGCCGTACCCGCACCCCTCCCCGAACCCGTACCCTAAACCTAACCCTAAGCCTAACCCTAACCCTAGGCTACCCTTGACTGCTTCTGCCTCCAATAGATTTCCTAAGCACTAGTGTTTTAAGGAACAGCTTAAAAAGAGAATCCTAAAGTGATTTCTTTATAATGGGTGTGTTCCTTATCTTATCCTAGTGTCTAAACTCTTCTCCATGGCTGGACCCCCAAATAATATTCCTTTACGTGCTAAGGGGTATCTAGAGAGTGGGATAGGTTTAATAACTACCCTAACCCTAACGCGTACCCTAACCCTAACCCCTACCCTAACCCTAACACGTACCCTAATCCTAACCCGTACCCTAAACCGAGCCCTAACCCTAACCCTAACCCATACCCTACGCCGTACCCACCCCCCTCCCCGAACCCGTACCCTAAGCCGTACCCTAAGCCTAACCCTAAGCCTAACCCTAACCCTAGGCTACCCTTGACTGCTTCTGCCTCCAATAGATTTCCTAAGCACTAGTGTTTTAAGGAACAGCTTAAAAAGAGAATCCTAATGTGATTTCTTTATAATGGGTGTGTTCCTTATCTTATCCTAGTGTCTAAATTCTTCTCCATGGCTGGACCCCCAAATAATATTCCTTTACGTGCTAAGGGGTATCTAGAGAGTGGGATAGGTTTACTAACTACCCTAACCCTAACGCGTACCCTAACCCTAACCCCTACCCTAACCCTAACACGTACCCTAATCCTAACCCGTACCCTAAACCGAGCCCTAACCCTAACACTAACCCTAACCCTAACCCTAACCCATACCCTACGCCGTACCCGCACCCCTCCCCGAACCCGTACCTTAAGCCGTACCCTAAGCCTAACCCTAAGCCTAACCCTAACCCTAGGCTACCCTTGACTGCTTCTGCCTCCAATAGATTTCCTAAGCACTAGTGTTTTAAGGAACAGCTTAAAAAGAGAATCCTAATGTGATTTCTTTAAAATGGGTGTGTTCCTTATCTTATCCTAGTGTCTAAACTCTTCTCCATGGCTGCACCCCCAAATAATATTCCCTTACGTGCTAAGGGGTATCTAGAGAGTGGGATAGGTTTACTAACTACCCTAACCCTAACGCGTACCCTAACCCTAACCCCTACCCTAACCCTAACACGTACCCTAATCCTAACCCGTACCCTAAACCGAGCCCTAACCCTAACACTAACCCTAACCCTAACCCTAACCCATACCCTACGCCGTACCCGCACCCCTCCCCGAACCCGTACCCTAAACCTAACCCTAAGCCTAACCCTAACCCTAGGCTACCCTTGACTGCTTCTGCCTCCAATAGATTTCCTAAGCACTAGTGTTTTAAGGAACAGCTTAAAAAGATAATCCTAAAGTGATTTCTTTATAATGGGTGTGTTCCTTATCTTATCCTAGTGTCTAAACTCTTCTCCATGGCTGGACCCCCAAATAATATTCCTTTACGTGCTAAGGGGTATCTAGAGAGTGGGATAGGTTTAATAACTACCCTAACCCTAACGCGTACCCTAACCCTAACCCCTACCCTAACCCTAACACGTACCCTAATCCTAACCCGTACCCTAAACCGAGCCCTAACCCTAACCCTAACCCATACCCTACGCCGTACCCACCCCCCTCCCCGAACCCGTACCCTAAGCCGTACCCTAAGCCTAACCCTAAGCCTAACCCTAACCCTAGGCTACCCTTGACTGCTTCTGCCTCCAATAGATTTCCTAAGCACTAGTGTTTTAAGGAACAGCTTAAAAAGAGAATCCTAATGTGATTTCTTTATAATGGGTGTGTTCCTTATCTTATCCTAGTGTCTAAATTCTTCTCCATGGCTGGACCCCCAAATAATATTCCTTTACGTGCTAAGGGGTATCTAGAGAGTGGGATAGGTTTACTAACTACCCTAACCCTAACGCGTACCCTAACCCTAACCCCTACCCTAACCCTAACACGTACCCTAATCCTAACCCGTACCCTAAACCGAGCCCTAACCCTAACACTAACCCTAACCCTAACCCTAACCCATACCCTACGCCGTACCCGCACCCCTCCCCGAACCCGTACCTTAAGCCGTACCCTAAGCCTAACCCTAAGCCTAACCCTAACCCTAGGCTACCCTTGACTGCTTCTGCCTCCAATAGATTTCCTAAGCACTAGTGTTTTAAGGAACAGCTTAAAAAGAGAATCCTAATGTGATTTCTTTAAAATGGGTGTGTTCCTTATCTTATCCTAGTGTCTAAACTCTTCTCCATGGCTGCACCCCCAAATAATATTCCCTTACGTGCTAAGGGGTATCTAGAGAGTGGGATAGGTTTACTAACTACCCTAACCCTAACGCGTACCCTAACCCTAACCCCTACCCTAACCCTAACACGTACCCTAATCCTAACCCGTACCCTAAACCGAGCCCTAACCCTAACACTAACCCTAACCCTAACCCTAACCCATACCCTACGCCGTACCCGCACCCCTCCCCGAACCCGTACCTTAAGCCGTACCCTAAGCCTAACCCTAAGCCTAACCCCAACCCTAGGCTACCCTTGACTGCTTCTGCCTCCAATAGATTTCCTAAGCACTAGTGTTTTAAGGAACAGCTTAAAAAGAGAATCCTAATGTGATTTCTTTAAAATGGGTGTGTTCCTTATCTTATCCTAGTGTCTAAACTCTTCTCCATGGCTGCACACCCAAATAATATTCCCTTACGTGCTAAGGGGTATCTAGAGAGTGGGATAGGTTTAATAACTACCCTAACCCTAACGCGTACCCTAACGCTAACCCCTACCCTAACCCTAACACGTACCCTAATCCTAACCTGTACCCTAAACCGAGCCCTAACCCTAACACTAACCCTAACCCTAACCCATACCCTACTCCGTACCCGCACCCCTCCCCAAACCCGTACCCTAAGCCATACCCTAAACCTAACCCTAAGCCTAACACTAACCCTAGGCTACCCTTGACTGCTTCTGCCTCCAATTGATTTCCTAAGCAGTAGTGTTTTAAGGAACAGCTTAAAAAGAGAATCCTAATGTGATTTCTTTATAATGGGTGTGTTCCTTATCTTATCCTACTGTCTAAACTTTTCTCCATGGCTGGACCCCCAAATAATATTCCTTTACGTGCTAAGGGGGAGCTAGAGAGTGGGATAGGTTTACTAACTACCCTAGCCCTAACGTGTAACCTAACCCTAACCCCTACCCTAACCCTAACACGTACCCTAATCCTAACCCGTACCCTAAACCGAGCCCTAACCCTAACACTAACCCTAACCCTAACCCTAACCCATACCCTACGCCGTACCCGAACCCCTCCCCGAACCCATACCCCAAGCCGTACCCTAACCCTAACCCTAAGCCTAACCCTAACCCTAGGCTACCCTTGACTGCTTCTGCCTCCAATAGATTACCTAAGCACTAGTGTTTTAAGGAACAGCTTAAAAAGAGAATCCTAAAGTGATTTCTTTATAATGGGTGTGTTCCTTATCTTATCCTAGTGTCTAAACTCTTCTCCATGGCTGGACCCCCAAATAATATTCCTTTACGTGCTAAGGGGTATCTAGAGAGTGGGATAGGTTTAATAACTACCCTAACCCTAACGCGTACCCTAACCCTAACCCCTACCCTAACCTTAACACGTACCCTAATCCTAACCCGTACCCTAAACCGAGCCCTAATCCTAACACTAACCCTAACCCTAACCCTAACCCATACCCTACGCCGTACCCGAAACCCTCCCCGAACCCGTACCCTAAGCCGTACCCTAAGCCTAACCCTAAGCCTAACCCTAACCCTAGGCTACCCTTGACTGCTTCTGCCTCCAATAGATTTCCTAAGCACTAGTGTTTTAAGGAACAGCTTAAAAAGAGAATCCTAATGTGATTTCTTTATAATGGGTGTGTTCCTTATCTTATCCTAGTGTCTAAACTCTTCTCCATGGCTGGACCCTCAAATAATATTCCTTTACGTGCTAAGGGGTATCTAGAGAGTGGGATAGGTTTAATAACTACCCTAACCCTAACGCGTACCCTAACCCTAACCCCTACCCTAACCCTAACACGTACCCTAATCCTAACCCGTACCCTAAACCGAGCCCTAACCCTAACACTAACCCTAACCCTAACCCTAACCCATACCCTACGCCGTACCCGCACCCCTCCCCGAACTCGTACCCTAAGCCGTACCCTAAGCCTAACCCTAAGCCTAACCCTAACCCTAGGCTACCCTTGACTGCTTCTGCCTCCAATAGATTTCCTAAGCACTAGTGTTTTAAGGAACAGCTTAAAAAGAGAATCCTAATGTGATTTCTTTATAATGGGTGTGTTCCTTATCTTATCCTAGTGTCTAAACTCTTCTCCATGGCTGCACCCCCAAATAATATTCCCTTACGTGCTAAGGGGTATCTAGAGAGTGGGATAGGTTTAATAACTACCCTAACCCTAACGCGTACCCTAACCCTAACCCCTACCCTAACCCTAACACGTACCCTAATCCTAACCTGTACCCTAAACCGAGCCCTAACCCTAACACTAACCCTAACCCTAACCCTAACCCATACCCTACGCCGTACCCGCACCCCTCCCCGAACCCGTACCCTAAGCCATACCCTAAACCTAACCCTAAGCCTAACCCTAACCCTAGGCTACCCTTGACTGCTTCTGCCTCCAATTGATTTCCTAAGCAGTAGTGTTTTAAGGAACAGCTTAAAAAGAGAATCCTAATGTGATTTCATTATAATGGGTGTGTTCCTTATCTTATCCTAGTGTCTAAACTCTTCTCCATGGCTGGACCCCCAAATAATATTCCTTTACGTGCTAAGGGGGAGCTAGAGAGTGGGATAGGTTTACTAACTACCCTAGCCCTAACGCGTAACCTAACCCTAACCCCTACCCTAACCCTAACACGTACCCTAATCCTAACCCGTACCCTAAACCGAGCCCTAACCCTAACACTAACCCTAACCCATACCCTACGCCGTACCCGAACCCCTCCCCGAACCCATACCCCAAGCCGTACCCTAACCCTAACCCTAAGCCTAACCCTAACCCTAGGCTACCCTTGACTGCTTCTGCCTCCAATAGATTTCCTAAGCACTAGTGTTTTAAGGAACAGCTTAAAAAGAGAATCCTAAAGTGATTTCTTTATAATGGGTGTGTTCCTTATCTTATCCTAGTGTCTAAACTCTTCTCCATGGCTGGACCCCCAAATAATATTCCTTTACGTGCTAAGGGGTATCTAGAGAGTGGGATAGGTTTAATAACTACCCTAACCCTAACGCGTACCCTAACCCTAACTCCTATCCTAACCCTAACACGTACCCTAATCCTAACCCGTACCCTAAACCGAGCCCTAACCCTAACACTAACCCTAACCCTAACCCTAACCCATACCCTACGCCGTACCCACACCCCTCCCCGAACCCGTACCCTAAGCCGTACCCTAAGCCTAACCCTAAGCCTAACCCTAACCCTAGGCTACCCTTGACTGCTTCTGCCTCCAATAGATTTCCTAAGCACTAGTGTTTTAAGGAACAGCTTAAAAAGAGAATCCTAATGTGATTTCTTTATAATGGGTGTGTTCCTTATCTTATCCTAGTGTCTAAACTCTTCTCCATGGCTGCACCCCCAAATAATATTGCCTTACGTGCTAAGGGGTATCTAGAGAGTGGGATAGGTTTAATAACTACCCTAACCCTAATGCGTACTCTAACCCTAACCCCTACCCTAACACTAACACGTACCCTAATCCTAACCCGTACCCTAAACCGAGCCCTACCCCTAACACTAACACTAACCCTAACCCTAACCCATACCCTACGCCGTACCCGAACCCCTCCCCAAACCCGTACCCTAAGCCGTACCCTAAGCCTAACCCTAAGCCTAACCCTAACCCTAGGCTACCCTTGACTGCTTCTGCCTCCAATAGATTTCCTAAGCACTAGTGTTTTAAGCAACAGCTTAAAAAGAGAATCCTAATGTGATTTCTTTATAATGGGTGTGTTCCTTATCTTATCCTAGTGTCTAAACTCTTCTCCATGGCTGGACCCCCAAATAATATTCCTTTACGTGCTAAGGGGTATCTAGAGAGTGGGATAGGTTTAATAACTACCCTAACCCTAACGCGTACCCTAACCCTAACCCCTACCCTAACCCTAACACGTACCCTAATCCTAACCTGTACCCTAAACCGAGCCCTAACCCTAACACTAACCCTAACCCTAACCCTAACCCATACCCTACGCCGTACCCGCACCCCTCCCCGAACCCGTACCCTAAGCCATACCCTAAACCTAACCCTAAGCCTAACCCTAACCCTAGGCTACCCTTGACTGCTTCTGCCTCCAATTGATTTCCTAAGCAGTAGTGTTTTAAGGAACAGCTTAAAAAGAGAATCCTAATGTGATTTCATTATAATGGGTGTGTTCCTTATCTTATCCTAGTGTCTAAACTCTTCTCCATGGCTGGACCCCCAAATAATATTCCTTTACGTGCTAAGGGGGTGCTAGAGAGTGGGATAGGTTTACTAACTACCCTAGCCCTAACGCGTAACCTAACCCTAACCCCTACCCTAACCCTAACACGTACCCTAATCCTAACCCGTACCCTAAACCGAGCCCTAACCCTAACACTAACCCTAACCCATACCCTACGCCGTACCCGAACCCCTCCCCGAACCCATACCCCAAGCCGTACCCTAACCCTAACCCTAAGCCTAACCCTAACCCTAGGCTACCCTTGACTGCTTCTGCCTCCAATAGATTTCCTAAGCACTAGTGTTTTAAGGAACAGCTTAAAAAGAGAATCCTAAAGTGATTTCTTTATAATGGGTGTGTTCCTTATCTTATCCTAGTGTCTAAACTCTTCTCCATGAATGGACACCCAAATAATATTCCTTTACGTGCTAAGGGGTATCTAGAGAGTGGGATAGGTTTAATAACTACCCTAACCCTAACGCGTACCCTAACCCTAACTCCTATCCTAACCCTAACACGTACCCTAATCCTAACCCGTACCCTAAACCGAGCCCTAACCCTAACACTAACCCTAACCCTAACCCTAACCCATACCCTACGCCGTACCCACACCCCTCCCCGAACCCGTACCCTAAGCCGTACCCTAAGCCTAACCCTAAGCCTAACCCTAACCCTAGGCTACCCTTGACTGCTTCTGCCTCCAATAGATTTCCTAAGCACTAGTGTTTTAAGGAACAGCTTAAAAAGAGAATCCTAATGTGATTTCTTTATAATGGGTGTGTTCCTTATCTTATCCTAGTGTCTAAACTCTTCTCCATGGCTGCACCCCCAAATAATATTGCCTTACGTGCTAAGGGGTATCTAGAGAGTGGGATAGGTTTAATAACTACCCTAACCCTAATGCGTACTCTAACCCTAACCCCTACCCTAACACTAACACGTACCCTAATCCTAACCCGTACCCTAAACCGAGCCCTACCCCTAACACTAACACTAACCCTAACCCTAACCCATACCCTACGCCGTACCCGAACCCCTCCCCAAACCCGTACCCTAAGCCGTACCCTAAGCCTAACCCTAAGCCTAACCCTAACCCTAGGCTACCCTTGACTGCTTCTGCCTCCAATAGATTTCCTAAGCACTAGTGTTTTAAGCAACAGCTTAAAAAGAGAATCCTAATGTGATTTCTTTATAATGGGTGTGTTCCTTATCTTATCCTAGTGTCTAAACTCTTCTCCATGGCTGGACCCCCAAATAATATTCCTTTACGTGCTAAGGGGTATCTAGAGAGTGGGATAGGTTTAATAACTACCCTAACCCTAACGCGTACCCTAACCCTAACCCCTACCCTAACCCTAACACGTACCCTAATCCTAACCCGTACCCTAAACCGAGCCCTAACCCTAACACTAACCCTAACCCTAACCCTAACCCATACCCTACGCCGTACCCGCACCCCTCCCCGAACCCGTACCCTAAACCTAACCCTAAGCCTAACCCTAACCCTAGGCTACCCTTGACTGCTTCTGCCTCCAATAGATTTCCTAAGCACTAGTGTTTTAAGGAACAGCTTAAAAAGAGAATCCTAAAGTGATTTCTTTATAATGGGTGTGTTCCTTATCTTATCCTAGTGTCTAAACTCTTCTCCATGGCTGGACCCCCAAATAATATTCCTTTACGTGCTAAGGGGTATCTAGAGAGTGGGATAGGTTTAATAACTACCCTAACCCTAACGCGTACCCTAACCCTAACCCCTACCCTAACCCTAACACGTACCCTAATCCTAACCCGTACCCTAAACCGAGCCCTAACCCTAACCCTAACCCATACCCTACGCCGTACCCACCCCCCTCCCCGAACCCGTACCCTAAGCCGTACCCTAAGCCTAACCCTAAGCCTAACCCTAACCCTAGGCTACCCTTGACTGCTTCTGCCTCCAATAGATTTCCTAAGCACTAGTGTTTTAAGGAACAGCTTAAAAAGAGAATCCTAATGTGATTTCTTTATAATGGGTGTGTTCCTTATCTTATCCTAGTGTCTAAATTCTTCTCCATGGCTGGACCCCCAAATAATATTCCTTTACGTGCTAAGGGGTATCTAGAGAGTGGGATAGGTTTACTAACTACCCTAACCCTAACGCGTACCCTAACCCTAACCCCTACCCTAACCCTAACACGTACCCTAATCCTAACCCGTACCCTAAACCGAGCCCTAACCCTAACACTAACCCTAACCCTAACCCTAACCCATACCCTACGCCGTACCCGCACCCCTCCCCGAACCCGTACCTTAAGCCGTACCCTAAGCCTAACCCTAAGCCTAACCCTAACCCTAGGCTACCCTTGACTGCTTCTGCCTCCAATAGATTTCCTAAGCACTAGTGTTTTAAGGAACAGCTTAAAAAGAGAATCCTAATGTGATTTCTTTAAAATGGGTGTGTTCCTTATCTTATCCTAGTGTCTAAACTCTTCTCCATGGCTGCACCCCCAAATAATATTCCCTTACGTGCTAAGGGGTATCTAGAGAGTGGGATAGGTTTACTAACTACCCTAACCCTAACGCGTACCCTAACCCTAACCCCTACCCTAACCCTAACACGTACCCTAATCCTAACCCGTACCCTAAACCGAGCCCTAACCCTAACACTAACCCTAACCCTAACCCTAACCCATACCCTACGCCGTACCCGCACCCCTCCCCGAACCCGTACCTTAAGCCGTACCCTAAGCCTAACCCTAAGCCTAACCCCAACCCTAGGCTACCCTTGACTGCTTCTGCCTCCAATAGATTTCCTAAGCACTAGTGTTTTAAGGAACAGCTTAAAAAGAGAATCCTAATGTGATTTCTTTAAAATGGGTGTGTTCCTTATCTTATCCTAGTGTCTAAACTCTTCTCCATGGCTGCACACCCAAATAATATTCCCTTACGTGCTAAGGGGTATCTAGAGAGTGGGATAGGTTTAATAACTACCCTAACCCTAACGCGTACCCTAACGCTAACCCCTACCCTAACCCTAACACGTACCCTAATCCTAACCTGTACCCTAAACCGAGCCCTAACCCTAACACTAACCCTAACCCTAACCCATACCCTACTCCGTACCCGCACCCCTCCCCGAACCCGTACCCTAAGCCATACCCTAAACCTAACCCTAAGCCTAACACTAACCCTAGGCTACCCTTGACTGCTTCTGCCTCCAATTGATTTCCTAAGCAGTAGTGTTTTAAGGAACAGCTTAAAAAGAGAATCCTAATGTGATTTCTTTATAATGGGTGTGTTCCTTATCTTATCCTACTGTCTAAACTTTTCTCCATGGCTGGACCCCCAAATAATATTCCTTTACGTGCTAAGGGGGAGCTAGAGAGTGGGATAGGTTTACTAACTACCCTAGCCCTAACGTGTAACCTAACCCTAACCCCTACCCTAACCCTAACACGTACCCTAATCCTAAACCGTACCCTAAACCGAGCCCTAACCCTAACACTAACCCTAACCCTAACCCTAACCCATACCCTACGCCGTACCCGAACCCCTCCCCGAACCCATACCCCAAGCCGTACCCTAACCCTAACCCTAAGCCTAACCCTAACCCTAGGCTACCCTTGACTGCTTCTGCCTCCAATAGATTACCTAAGCACTAGTGTTTTAAGGAACAGCTTAAAAAGAGAATCCTAAAGTGATTTCTTTATAATGGGTGTGTTCCTTATCTTATCCTAGTGTCTAAACTCTTCTCCATGGCTGGACCCCCAAATAATATTCCTTTACGTGCTAAGGGGTATCTAGAGAGTGGGATAGGTTTAATAACTACCCTAACCCTAACGCGTACCCTAACCCTAACCCCTACCCTAACCTTAACACGTACCCTAATCCTAACCCGTACCCTAAACCGAGCCCTAATCCTAACACTAACCCTAACCCTAACCCTAACCCATACCCTACGCCGTACCCGAAACCCTCCCCGAACCCGTACCCTAAGCCGTACCCTAAGCCTAACCCTAAGCCTAACCCTAACCCTAGGCTACCCTTGACTGCTTCTGCCTCCAATAGATTTCCTAAGCACTAGTGTTTTAAGGAACAGCTTAAAAAGAGAATCCTAATGTGATTTCTTTATAATGGGTGTGTTCCTTATCTTATCCTAGTGTCTAAACTCTTCTCCATGGCTGGACCCTCAAATAATATTCCTTTACGTGCTAAGGGGTATCTAGAGAGTGGGATAGGTTTAATAACTACCCTAACCCTAACGCGTACCCTAACCCTAACCCCTACCCTAACCCTAACACGTACCCTAATCCTAACCCGTACCCTAAACCGAGCCCTAACCCTAACACTAACCCTAACCCTAACCCTAACCCATACCCTACGCCGTACCCGCACCCCTCCCCGAACTCGTACCCTAAGCCGTACCCTAAGCCTAACCCTAAGCCTAACCCTAACCCTAGGCTACCCTTGACTGCTTCTGCCTCCAATAGATTTCCTAAGCACTAGTGTTTTAAGGAACAGCTTAAAAAGAGAATCCTAATGTGATTTCTTTATAATGGGTGTGTTCCTTATCTTATCCTAGTGTCTAAACTCTTCTCCATGGCTGCACCCCCAAATAATATTCCCTTACGTGCTAAGGGGTATCTAGAGAGTGGGATAGGTTTAATAACTACCCTAACCCTAACGCGTACCCTAACCCTAACCCCTACCCTAACCCTAACACGTACCCTAATCCTAACCTGTACCCTAAACCGAGCCCTAACCCTAACACTAACCCTAACCCTAACCCTAACCCATACCCTACGCCGTACCCGCACCCCTCCCCGAACCCGTACCCTAAGCCATACCCTAAACCTAACCCTAAGCCTAACCCTAACCCTAGGCTACCCTTGACTGCTTCTGCCTCCAATTGATTTCCTAAGCAGTAGTGTTTTAAGGAACAGCTTAAAAAGAGAATCCTAATGTGATTTCATTATAATGGGTGTGTTCCTTATCTTATCCTAGTGTCTAAACTCTTCTCCATGGCTGGACCCCCAAATAATATTCCTTTACGTGCTAAGGGGGAGCTAGAGAGTGGGATAGGTTTACTAACTACCCTAGCCCTAACGCGTAACCTAACCCTAACCCCTACCCTAACCCTAACACGTACCCTAATCCTAACCCGTACCCTAAACCGAGCCCTAACCCTAACACTAACCCTAACCGATACCCTACGCTGTACCCGAACCCCTCCCCGAACCCATACCCCAAGCCGTACCCTAACCCTAACCCTAAGCCTAACCCTAACCCTAGGCTACCCTTGACTGCTTCTGCCTCCAATAGATTTCCTAAGCACTAGTGTTTTAAGGAACAGCTTAAAAAGAGAATCCTAAAGTGATTTCTTTATAATGGGTGTGTTCCTTATCTTATCCTAGTGTCTAAACTCTTCTCCATGGCTGGACCCCCAAATAATATTCCTTTACGTGCTAAGGGGTATCTAGAGAGTGGGATAGGTTTAATAACTACCCTAACCCTAACGCGTACCCTAACCCTAACTCCTATCCTAACCCTAACACGTACCCTAATCCTAACCCGTACCCTAAACCGAGCCCTAACCCTAACACTAACCCTAACCCTAACCCTAACCCATACCCTACGCCGTACCGACACCCCTCCCCGAACCCGTACCCTAAGCCGTACCCTAAGCCTAACCCTAAGCCTAACCCTAACCCTAGGCTACCCTTGACTGCTTCTGCCTCCAATAGATTTCCTAAGCACTAGTGTTTTAAGGAACAGCTTAAAAAGAGAATCCTAATGTGATTTCTTTATAATGGGTGTGTTCCTTATCTTATCCTAGTGTCTAAACTCTTCTCCATGGCTGCACCCCCAAATAATATTGCCTTACGTGCTAAGGGGTATCTAGAGAGTGGGATAGGTTTAATAACTACCCTAACCCTAATGCGTACTCTAACCCTAACCCCTACCCTAACACTAACACGTACCCTAATCCTAACCCGTACCCTAAACCGAGCCCTACCCCTAACACTAACACTAACCCTAACCCTAACCCATACCCTACGCCGTACCCGAACCCCTCCCCAAACCCGTACCCTAAGCCGTACCCTAAGCCTAACCCTAAGCCTAACCCTAACCCTAGGCTACCCTTGACTGCTTCTGCCTCCAATAGATTTCCTAAGCACTAGTGTTTTAAGCAACAGCTTAAAAAGAGAATCCTAATGTGATTTCTTTATAATGGGTGTGTTCCTTATCTTATCCTAGTGTCTAAACTCTTCTCCATGGCTGGACCCCCAAATAATATTCCTTTACGTGCTAAGGGGTATCTAGAGAGTGGGATAGGTTTAATAACTACCCTAACCCTAACGCGTACCCTAACCCTAACCCCTACCCTAACCCTAACACGTACCCTAATCCTAACCCGTACCCTAAACCGAGCCCTAACCCTAACACTAACCCTAACCCTAACCCTAACCCATACCCTACGCCGTACCCGAAACCCTCCCCGAACCCGTACCCTAAGCCGTACCCTAAGCCTAACCCTAAGCCTAACCCTAACCCTAGGCTACCCTTGACTGCTTCTGCCTCCAATAGATTTCCTAAGCACTAGTGTTTTAAGGAACAGCTTAAAAAGAGAATCCTAATGTGATTTCTTTATAATGGGTGTGTTCCTTATCTTATCCTAGTGTCTAAACTCTTCTCCATGGCTGGACCCCCAAATAATATTCCTTTACGTGCTAAGGGGGAGCTAGAGAGTGGGATAGGTTTACTAACTACCCTAGCCCTAACGCGTAACCTAACCCTAACCCCTACCCTAACCCTAACACGTACCCTAATCCTAACCCGTACCCTAAACCGAGCCCTAACCCTAACACTAACCCTAACCCTAACCCATACCCTACGCCGTACCCGCACCCCTCCCCGAACCCGTACCCTAAGCCATACCCTAAACCTAACCCTAAGCCTAACCCTAACCCTAGGCTACCCTTGACTGCTTCTGCCTCCAATTGATTTCCTAAGCACTAGTGTTTTAAGGAACAGCTTAAAAAGAGAATCCTAATGTGATTTCTTTATAATGGGTGTGTTCCTTATCTTATCCTAGTGTCTAAACTTTTCTCCATGGCTGGACCCCCAAATAATATTCCTTTACGTGCTAAGGGAGAGCTAGAGAGTGGGATAGGTTTACTAACTACCCTAGCCCTAACACGTAACCTAACCCTAACCCCTACCCTAACCCTAACACGTACCCTAATCCTAAACCGTACCCTAAACCGAGCCCTAACCCTAACACTAACCCTAACCCTAACCCTAACCCATACCCTACGCCGTACCCGAACCCCTCCCCGAACCCATACCCCAAGCCGTACCCTAACCCTAACCCTAAGCCTAACCCTAACCCTAGGCTACCCTTGACTGCTTCTGCCTCCAATAGATTACCTAAGCACTAGTGTTTTAAGGAACAGCTTAAAAAGAGAATCCTAAAGTGATTTCTTTATAATGGGTGTGTTCCTTATCTTATCCTAGTGTCTAAACTCTTCTCCATGGCTGGACCCCCAAATAATATTCCTTTACGTGCTAAGGGGTATCTAGAGAGTGGGATAGGTTTAATAACTACCCTAACCCTAACGCGTACCCTAACCCTAACCCCTACCCTAACCCTAACACGTACCCTAATCCTAACCCGTACCCTAAACCGAGCCCTAACCCTAACACTAACCCTAACCCTAACCCTAACCCATACCCTACGCCGTACCCACCCCCCTCCCCGAACCCGTACCCTAAGCCGTACCCTAAGCCGAACCCTAAGCCTAACCCTAACCCTAGGCTACCCTTGACTGCTTCTGCCTCCAATAGATTTCCTAAGCACTAGTGTTTTAAGGAACAGCTTAAAAAGAGAATCCTAATGTGATTTCTTTATAATGGGTGTGTTCCTTATCTTATCGTAGTGTCTAAACTCTTCTCCATGGCTGGACCCTCAAATAATATTCCTTTACGTGCTAAGGGGTATCTAGAGAGTGGGATAGGTTTACTAACTACCCTAACCCTAACGCGTACCCTAACCCTAACCCCTACCCTAACCCTAACACGTACCCTAATCCTAACCCGTACCCTAAACCGAGCCCTAACCCTAACACTAACCCTAACCCTAACCCTAACCCATACCCTACGCCGTACCCGCACCCCTCCCCGAACCCGTACCTTAAGCCGTACCCTAAGCCTAACCCTAAGCCTAACCCTAACCCTAGGCTACCCTTGACTGCTTCTGCCTCCAATAGATTTCCTAAGCACTAGTGTTTTAAGGAACAGCTTAAAAAGAGAATCCTAATGTGATTTCTTTAAAATGGGTGTGTTCCTTATCTTATCCTAGTGTCTAAACTCTTCTCCATGGCTGCACCCCCAAATAATATTCCCTTACGTGCTAAGGGGTATCTAGAGAGTGGGATAGGTTTAATAACTACCCTAACCCTAACGCGTACCCTAACCCTAACCCCTACCCTAACCCTAACACGTACCCTAATCCTAACCTGTACCCTAAACCGAGCCCTAACCCTAACACTAACCCTAACCCTAACCCATACCCTACGCCGTACCCGCACCCCTCCCCGAACCCGTACCCTAAGCCATACCCTAAACCTAACCCTAAGCCTAACCCTAACCCTAGGCTACCCTTGACTGCTTCTGCCTCCAATTGATTTCCTAAGCAGTAGTGTTTTAAGGAACAGCTTAAAAAGAGAATCCTAATGTGATTTCTTTATAATGGGTGTGTTCCTTATCTTATCCTAGTGTCTAAACTTTTCTCCATGGCTGGACCCCCAAATAATATTCCTTTACGTGCTAAGGGGGAGCTAGAGAGTGGGATAGGTTTACTAACTATCCTAGCCCTAACGCGTAACCTAACCCTAACCCCTACCCTAACCCTAACACGTACCCTAATCCTAAACTGTACCCTAAACCGAGCCCTAACCCTAACACTAACCCTAACCCTAACCCTAACCCATACCCTACGCCGTACCCGAACCCCTCCCCGAACCCATACCCCAAGCCGTACCCTAACCCTAACCCTAAGCCTAACCCTAACCCTAGGCTCCCCTTGACTGCTTCTGCCTCCAATAGATTACCTAAGCACTAGTGTTTTAAGGAACAGCTTAAAAAGAGAATCCTAAAGTGATTTCTTTATAATGGGTGTGTTCCTTATCTTATCCTAGTGTCTAAACTCTTATCCATGGCTGGACCCCCAAATAATATTCCTTTACGTGCTAAGGGGTATCTAGAGAGTGGGATAGGTTTAATAACTACCCTAACCCTAACGCGTACCCTAACCCTAACCCCTACCCTAACCCTAACACGTACCCTAATCCTAAACCGTACCCTAAACCGAGCCCTAACCCTAAAACTAACCCTAACCCTAACCCTAACCCATACCCTACGCCGTACCCGAAACCCTCCCCGAACCCGTACCCTAAGCCGTACCCTAAGCCTAACCCTAAGCCTAACCCTAACCCTAGGCTACCCTTGACTGCTTCTGCCTCCAATAGATTTCCTAAGCACTAGTGTTTTAAGGAACAGCTTAAAAAGAGAATCCTAATGTGATTTCTTTATAATGGGTGTGTTCCTTATCTTATCCTAGTGTCTAAACTCTTCTCCATGGCTGGACCCTCAAATAATATTCCTTTACGTGCTAAGGGGTATCTAGAGAGTGGGATAGGTTTAATAACTACCCTAACCCTAACGCGTACCCTAACCCTAACCCCTACCCTAACCCTAACACGTACCCTAATCCTAACCCGTACCCTAAACCGAGCCCTAACCCTAACACTAACCCTAACCCTAACCCTAACCCATACCCTACGCCATACCCGCACCCCTCCCCGAACCCGTACCCTAAGCCGTACCCTAAGCCTAACCCTAAGCCTAACCCTAACCCTAGGCTACCCTTGACTGCTTCTGCCTCCAATAGATTTCCTAAGCACTAGTGTTTTAAGGAACAGCTTAAAAAGAGAATCCTAATGTGATTTCTTTATAATGGGTGTGTTCCTTATCTTATCCTAGTGTCTAAACTCTTCTCCATGGCTGCACCCCCAAATAATATTCCCTTACGTGCTAAGGGGTATCTAGAGAGTGGGATAGGTTTAATAACTACCCTAACCCTAACGCGTACCCTAACCCTAACCCCTACCCTAACCCTAACACGTACCCTAATCCTAACCTGTACCCTAAACCGAGCCCTAACCCTAACACTAACCCTAACCCTAACCCTAACCCATACCCTACGCCGTACCCGCACCCCTCCCCGAACCCGTACCCTAAGCCATACCCTAAACCTAACCCTAAGCCTAACCCTAACCCTAGGCTACCCTTGACTGCTTCTGCCTCCAATTGATTTCCTAAGCAGTAGTGTTTTAAGGAACAGCTTAAAAAGAGAATCCTAATGTGATTTCTTTATAATGGGTGTGTTCCTTATCTTATCCTAGTGTCTAAACTCTTCTCCATGGCTGGACCCCCAAATAATATTCCTTTACGTGCTAAGGGGGAGCTAGAGAGTGGGATAGGTTTACTAACTACCCTAGCCCTAACGCGTAACCTAACCCTAACCCCTACCCTAACCCTAACACGTACCCTAATCCTAACACGTACCCTAAACCGAGCCCTAACCCTAACACTAACCCTAACCCTAACCCATACCCTATGCCGTACCCACACCCCTCCCCGAACCCGTACCCTAAGCCGTACCCTAAGCCTAACCCTAAGCCTAACCCTAACCCTAGGCTACCCTTGACTGCTTCTGCCTCCAATAGATTTCCTAAGCACTAGTGTTTTAAGGAACAGCTTAAAAAGAGAATCCTAATGTGATTTCTTTATAATGGGTGTGTTCCTTATCTTATCCTAGTGTCTAAACTCTTCTCCATGGCTGCACCCCCAAATAATATTGCCTTACGTGCTAAGGGGTATCTAGAGAGTGGGATAGGTTTAATAACTACCCTAAACCTAATGCGTACTCTAACCCTAACCCCTACCCAAACACTAACACGTACCCTAATCCTAACCCGTACCCGAAACCGAGCCCTAACCCTAACACTAACACTAACCCTAACCCTAACCCATACCCTACGCCGTACCCGAACCCCTCCCCAAACCCGTACCCTAAGCCGTACCCTAAGCCTAACCCTAAGCCTAACACTAACCCTAGGCTACCCTTGACTGCTTCTGCCTCCAATAGATTTCCTAAGCACTAGTGTTTTAAGCAACAGCTTAAAAAGAGAATCCTAAAGTGATTTCTTTATAATGGGTGTGTTCCTTATCTTATCCTAGTGTCTAAATTCTTCTCCATGGCTGGACCCCCAAATAATATTCCTTTACGTGCTAAGGGGTATCTAGAGAGTGGGATAGGTTTACTAACTACCCTAACCCTAACGCGTACCCTAACCCTAACCCCTACCCTAAACCTAACACGTACCCTAATCCTAACCGTACCCTAAACCGAGCCCTAACCCTAACACTAACCCTAACCCTAACCCTAACCCATACCCTACGCCGTACCCGAAACCCTCCCCGAACCCGTACCCTAAGCCGTACCCTAAGCCTAACCCTAAGCCTAACCCTAACCCTAGGCTACCCTTGACTGCTTCTGCCTCCAATAGATTTCCTAAGCACTAGTGTTTTAAGGAACAGCTTAAAAAGAGAATCCTAATGTGATTTCTTTATAATGGGTGTGTTCCTTATCTTATCCTAGTGTCTAAACTCTTCTCCATGGCTGGACCCTCAAATAATATTCCTTTACGTGCTAAGGGGTATCTAGAGAGTGGGATAGGTTTAATAACTACCCTAACCCTAACGCGTACCCTAACCCTAACGCCTACCCTAACCCTAACACGTACCCTAATCCTAACCCGTACCCTAAACCGAGCCCTAACCCTAACACTAACCCTAACCCTAACCCTAACCCATACCCTACGCCGTACCCGAACCCCTCCCCGAACCCATTCCCCAAGCCGTACCCTAAACCTAACCCTAAGCCTAACCCTAACCCTAGGCTACCCTTGACTGCTTCTGCCTCCAATAGATTTCCTAAGCACTAGTGTTTTAAGGAACAGCTTAAAAAGAGAATCCTAAAGTGATTTCTTTATAATGGGTGTGTTCCTTATCTTATCCTAGTGTCTAAACTCTTCTCCATGGCTGGAACCCCAAATAATATTCCTTTACGTGCTAAGGGGTATCTAGAGAGTGGGATAGGTTTAATAACTACCCTAACCCTAACGCGTACCCTAACCCTAACCCCTACCCTAACCCTAACACGTACCCTAATCCTAACCCGTACCCTAAACCGAGCCCTAACCCTAACACTAACCCTAACCCATACCCTACGCCGTACCCACACCCCTTCCCGTACCCGTACCCTAAGCCGTACCCTAAGCCTAACCCTAAGCCTAACCCTAACCCTAGGCTACCCTTGACTGCTTCTGCCTCCAATAGATTTCCTAAGCACTAGTGTTTTAAGGAACAGCTTAAAAAGAGAATCCTAATGTGATTTCTTTATAATGGGTGTGTTCCTTATCTTATCCTAGTGTCTAAACTCTTCTCCATGGCTGCACCCCCAAATAATATTGCCTTACGTTCTAAGGGGTATCTAGAGAGTGGGATAGGTTTAATAACTACCCTAACCCTAATGCGTACTCTAACCCTAACCCCTACCCTAACACTAACACGTACCCTAATCCTAACCCGTACCCTAAACCGAGCCCTAACGCTAACACTAACACTAACCCTAACCCTAACCCATACCCTACGCCGTACACGAACCCCTCCCCAAACCCGTACCCTAAGCCGTACCCTAAGCCTAACCCTAAGCCTAACAATAACCCTAGGCTACCCTTGACTGCTTCTGCCTCCAATAGATTTCCTAAGCACTAGTGTTTTAAGCAACAGCTTAAAAAGAGAATCCTAATGTGATTTCTTTATAATGGGTGTGTTCCTTATCTTATCCTAGTGTCTAAATTCTTCTCCATGGCTGGACCCCCAAATAATATTCCTTTACGTGCTAAGGGGTATCTAGAGAGTGGGATAGGTTTACTAACTACCCTAACCCTAACGCGTACACTAACCCTAACCCCTACCCTAACCCTAACACGTACCCTAATCCTAACCGTAACCTAAACCGAGCCCTAACCCTAACACTAACCCTAACACTAACCCTAACCCATACCTTACGCCGTACCCGAAACCCTCCCCGAACCCGTACCCTAAGCCGTACCCTAAGCCTAACCCTAAGCCTAACCCTAACCCTAGGCTACCCTTGACTGCTTCTGCCTCCAATAGATTTCCTAAGCACTAGTGTTTTAAGGAACAGCTTAAAAAGAGAATCCTAATGTGATTTCTTTAAAATGGGTGTGTTCCTTATCTTATCCTAGTGTCTAAACTCTTCTCCATGGCTGCACCCCCAAATAATATTCCCTTACGTGCTAAGGGGTATCTAGAGAGTGGGATAGGTTTACTAACTACCCTAACCCTAACGCGTACCCTAACCCTAACCCCTACCCTAACCCTAACACGTACCCTAATCCTAACCCGTACCCTAAACCGAGCCCTAACCCTAACACTAACCCTAACCCTAACCCTAACCCATACCCTACGCCGTACCCGCACCCCTCCCCGAACCCGTACCTTAAGCCGTACCCTAAGCCTAACCCTAAGCCTAACCCCAACCCTAGGCTACCCTTGACTGCTTCTGCCTCCAATAGATTTCCTAAGCACTAGTGTTTTAAGGAACAGCTTAAAAAGAGAATCCTAATGTGATTTCTTTAAAATGGGTGTGTTCCTTATCTTATCCTAGTGTCTAAACTCTTCTCCATGGCTGCACACCCAAATAATATTCCCTTACGTGCTAAGGGGTATCTAGAGAGTGGGATAGGTTTAATAACTACCCTAACCCTAACGCGTACCCTAACGCTAACCCCTACCCTAACCCTAACACGTACCCTAATCCTAACCTGTACCCTAAACCGAGCCCTAACCCTAACACTAACCCTAACCCTAACCCATACCCTACTCCGTACCCGCACCCCTCCCCGAACCCGTACCCTAAGCCATACCCTAAACCTAACCCTAAGCCTAACACTAACCCTAGGCTACCCTTGACTGCTTCTGCCTCCAATTGATTTCCTAAGCAGTAGTGTTTTAAGGAACAGCTTAAAAAGAGAATCCTAATGTGATTTCTTTATAATGGGTGTGTTCCTTATCTTATCCTACTGTCTAAACTTTTCTCCATGGCTGGACCCCCAAATAATATTCCTTTACGTGCTAAGGGGGAGCTAGAGAGTGGGATAGGTTTACTAACTACCCTAGCCCTAACGTGTAACCTAACCCTAACCCCTACCCTAACCCTAACACGTACCCTAATCCTAAACCGTACCCTAAACCGAGCCCTAACCCTAACACTAACCCTAACCCTAACCCTAACCCATACCCTACGCCGTACCCGAACCCCTCCCCGAACCCATACCCCAAGCCGTACCCTAACCCTAACCCTAAGCCTAACCCTAACCCTAGGCTACCCTTGACTGCTTCTGCCTCCAATAGATTACCTAAGCACTAGTGTTTTAAGGAACAGCTTAAAAAGAGAATCCTAAAGTGATTTCTTTATAATGGGTGTGTTCCTTATCTTATCCTAGTGTCTAAACTCTTCTCCATGGCTGGACCCCCAAATAATATTCCTTTACGTGCTAAGGGGTATCTAGAGAGTGGGATAGGTTTAATAACTACCCTAACCCTAACGCGTACCCTAACCCTAACCCCTACCCTAACCTTAACACGTACCCTAATCCTAACCCGTACCCTAAACCGAGCCCTAATCCTAACACTAACCCTAACCCTAACCCTAACCCATACCCTACGCCGTACCCGAAACCCTCCCCGAACCCGTACCCTAAGCCGTACCCTAAGCCTAACCCTAAGCCTAACCCTAACCCTAGGCTACCCTTGACTGCTTCTGCCTCCAATAGATTTCCTAAGCACTAGTGTTTTAAGGAACAGCTTAAAAAGAGAATCCTAATGTGATTTCTTTATAATGGGTGTGTTCCTTATCTTATCCTAGTGTCTAAACTCTTCTCCATGGCTGGACCCTCAAATAATATTCCTTTACGTGCTAAGGGGTATCTAGAGAGTGGGATAGGTTTAATAACTACCCTAACCCTAACGCGTACCCTAACCCTAACCCCTACCCTAACCCTAACACGTACCCTAATCCTAACCCGTACCCTAAACCGAGCCCTAACCCTAACACTAACCCTAACCCTAACCCTAACCAATACCCTACGCCGTACCCGCACCCCTCCCCGAACTCGTACCCTAAGCCGTACCCTAAGCCTAACCCTAAGCCTAACCCTAACCCTAGGCTACCCTTGACTGCTTCTGCCTCCAATAGATTTCCTAAGCACTAGTGTTTTAAGGAACAGCTTAAAAAGAGAATCCTAATGTGATTTCTTTATAATGGGTGTGTTCCTTATCTTATCCTAGTGTCTAAACTCTTCTCCATGGCTGCACCCCCAAATAATATTCCCTTACGTGCTAAGGGGTATCTAGAGAGTGGGATAGGTTTAATAACTACCCTAACCCTAACGCGTACCCTAACCCTAACCCCTACCCTAACCCTAACACGTACCCTAATCCTAACCTGTACCCTAAACCGAGCCCTAACCCTAACACTAACCCTAACCCTAACCCTAACCCATACCCTACGCCGTACCCGCACCCCTCCCCGAACCCGTACCCTAAGCCATACCCTAAACCTAACCCTAAGCCTAACCCTAACCCTAGGCTACCCTTGACTGCTTCTGCCTCCAATTGATTTCCTAAGCAGTAGTGTTTTAAGGAACAGCTTAAAAAGAGAATCCTAATGTGATTTCATTATAATGGGTGTGTTCCTTATCTTATCCTAGTGTCTAAACTCTTCTCCATGGCTGGACCCCCAAATAATATTCCTTTACGTGCTAAGGGGGAGCTAGAGAGTGGGATAGGTTTACTAACTACCCTAGCCCTAACGCGTAACCTAACCCTAACCCCTACCCTAACCCTAACACGTACCCTAATCCTAACCCGTACCCTAAACCGAGCCCTAACCCTAACACTAACCCTAACCGATACCCTACGCTGTACCCGAACCCCTCCCCGAACCCATACCCCAAGCCGTACCCTAACCCTAACCCTAAGCCTAACCCTAACCCTAGGCTACCCTTGACTGCTTCTGCCTCCAATAGATTTCCTAAGCACTAGTGTTTTAAGGAACAGCTTAAAAAGAGAATCCTAAAGTGATTTCTTTATAATGGGTGTGTTCCTTATCTTATCCTAGTGTCTAAACTCTTCTCCATGGCTGGACCCCCAAATAATATTCCTTTACGTGCTAAGGGGTATCTAGAGAGTGGGATAGGTTTAATAACTACCCTAACCCTAACGCGTACCCTAACCCTAACTCCTATCCTAACCCTAACACGTACCCTAATCCTAACCCGTACCCTAAACCGAGCCCTAACCCTAACACTAACCCTAACCCTAACCCTAACCCATACCCTACGCCGTACCCACACCCCTCCCCGAACCCGTACCCTAAGCCGTACCCTAAGCCTAACCCTAAGCCTAACCCTAACCCTAGGCTACCCTTGACTGCTTCTGCCTCCAATAGATTTCCTAAGCACTAGTGTTTTAAGGAACAGCTTAAAAAGAGAATCCTAATGTGATTTCTTTATAATGGGTGTGTTCCTTATCTTATCCTAGTGTCTAAACTCTTCTCCATGGCTGCACCCCCAAATAATATTGCCTTACGTGCTAAGGGGTATCTAGAGAGTGGGATAGGTTTAATAACTACCCTAACCCTAATGCGTACTCTAACCCTAACCCCTACCCTAACACTAACACGTACCCTAATCCTAACCCGTACCCTAAACCGAGCCCTACCCCTAACACTAACACTAACCCTAACCCTAACCCATACCCTACGCCGTACCCGAACCCCTCCCCAAACCCGTACCCTAAGCCGTACCCTAAGCCTAACCCTAAGCCTAACCCTAACCCTAGGCTACCCTTGACTGCTTCTGCCTCCAATAGATTTCCTAAGCACTAGTGTTTTAAGCAACAGCTTAAAAAGAGAATCCTAATGTGATTTCTTTATAATGGGTGTGTTCCTTATCTTATCCTAGTGTCTAAACTCTTCTCCATGGCTGGACCCCCAAATAATATTCCTTTACGTGCTAAGGGGTATCTAGAGAGTGGGATAGGTTTAATAACTACCCTAACCCTAACGCGTACCCTAACCCTAACCCCTACCCTAACCCTAACACGTACCCTAATCCTAACCCGTACCCTAAACCGAGCCCTAACCCTAACACTAACCCTAACCCTAACCCTAACCCATACCCTACGCCGTACCCGAAACCCTCCCCGAACCCGTACCCTAAGCCGTACCCTAAGCCTAACCCTAAGCCTAACCCTAACCCTAGGCTACCCTTGACTGCTTCTGCCTCCAATAGATTTCCTAAGCACTAGTGTTTTAAGGAACAGCTTAAAAAGAGAATCCTAATGTGATTTCTTTATAATGGGTGTGTTCCTTATCTTATCCTAGTGTCTAAACTCTTCTCCATGGCTGGACCCCCAAATAATATTCCTTTACGTGCTAAGGGGGAGCTAGAGAGTGGGATAGGTTTACTAACTACCCTAGCCCTAACGCGTAACCTAACCCTAACCCCTACCCTAACCCTAACACGTACCCTAATCCTAACCCGTACCCTAAACCGAGCCCTAACCCTAACACTAACCCTAACCCTAACCCATACCCTACGCCGTACCCGCACCCCTCCCCGAACCCGTACCCTAAGCCATACCCTAAACCTAACCCTAAGCCTAACCCTAACCCTAGGCTACCCTTGACTGCTTCTGCCTCCAATTGATTTCCTAAGCACTAGTGTTTTAAGGAACAGCTTAAAAAGAGAATCCTAATGTGATTTCTTTATAATGGGTGTGTTCCTTATCTTATCCTAGTGTCTAAACTTTTCTCCATGGCTGGACCCCCAAATAATATTCCTTTACGTGCTAAGGGAGAGCTAGAGAGTGGGATAGGTTTACTAACTACCCTAGCCCTAACACGTAACCTAACCCTAACCCCTACCCTAACCCTAACACGTACCCTAATCCTAAACCGTACCCTAAACCGAGCCCTAACCCTAACACTAACCCTAACCCTAACCCTAACCCATACCCTACGCCGTACCCGAACCCCTCCCCGAACCCATACCCCAAGCCGTACCCTAACCCTAACCCTAAGCCTAACCCTAACCCTAGGCTACCCTTGACTGCTTCTGCCTCCAATAGATTACCTAAGCACTAGTGTTTTAAGGAACAGCTTAAAAAGAGAATCCTAAAGTGATTTCTTTATAATGGGTGTGTTCCTTATCTTATCCTAGTGTCTAAACTCTTCTCCATGGCTGGACCCCCAAATAATATTCCTTTACGTGCTAAGGGGTATCTAGAGAGTGGGATAGGTTTAATAACTACCCTAACCCTAACGCGTACCCTAACCCTAACCCCTACCCTAACCCTAACACGTACCCTAATCCTAACCCGTACCCTAAACCGAGCCCTAACCCTAACACTAACCCTAACCCTAACCCTAACCCATACCCTACGCCGTACCCACCCCCCTCCCCGAACCCGTACCCTAAGCCGTACCCTAAGCCGAACCCTAAGCCTAACCCTAACCCTAGGCTACCCTTGACTGCTTCTGCCTCCAATAGATTTCCTAAGCACTAGTGTTTTAAGGAACAGCTTAAAAAGAGAATCCTAATGTGATTTCTTTATAATGGGTGTGTTCCTTATCTTATCGTAGTGTCTAAACTCTTCTCCATGGCTGGACCCTCAAATAATATTCCTTTACGTGCTAAGGGGTATCTAGAGAGTGGGATAGGTTTACTAACTACCCTAACCCTAACGCGTACCCTAACCCTAACCCCTACCCTAACCCTAACACGTACCCTAATCCTAACCCGTACCCTAAACCGAGCCCTAACCCTAACACTAACCCTAACCCTAACCCTAACCCATACCCTACGCCGTACCCGCACCCCTCCCCGAACCCGTACCTTAAGCCGTACCCTAAGCCTAACCCTAAGCCTAACCCTAACCCTAGGCTACCCTTGACTGCTTCTGCCTCCAATAGATTTCCTAAGCACTAGTGTTTTAAGGAACAGCTTAAAAAGAGAATCCTAATGTGATTTCTTTAAAATGGGTGTGTTCCTTATCTTATCCTAGTGTCTAAACTCTTCTCCATGGCTGCACCCCCAAATAATATTCCCTTACGTGCTAAGGGGTATCTAGAGAGTGGGATAGGTTTAATAACTACCCTAACCCTAACGCGTACCCTAACCCTAACCCCTACCCTAACCCTAACACGTACCCTAATCCTAACCTGTACCCTAAACCGAGCCCTAACCCTAACACTAACCCTAACCCTAACCCATACCCTACGCCGTACCCGCACCCCTCCCCGAACCCGTACCCTAAGCCATACCCTAAACCTAACCCTAAGCCTAACCCTAACCCTAGGCTACCCTTGACTGCTTCTGCCTCCAATTGATTTCCTAAGCAGTAGTGTTTTAAGGAACAGCTTAAAAAGAGAATCCTAATGTGATTTCTTTATAATGGGTGTGTTCCTTATCTTATCCTAGTGTCTAAACTTTTCTCCATGGCTGGACCCCCAAATAATATTCCTTTACGTGCTAAGGGGGAGCTAGAGAGTGGGATAGGTTTACTAACTATCCTAGCCCTAACGCGTAACCTAACCCTAACCCCTACCCTAACCCTAACACGTACCCTAATCCTAAACTGTACCCTAAACCGAGCCCTAACCCTAACACTAACCCTAACCCTAACCCTAACCCATACCCTACGCCGTACCCGAACCCCTCCCCGAACCCATACCCCAAGCCGTACCCTAACCCTAACCCTAAGCCTAACCCTAACCCTAGGCTCCCCTTGACTGCTTCTGCCTCCAATAGATTACCTAAGCACTAGTGTTTTAAGGAACAGCTTAAAAAGAGAATCCTAAAGTGATTTCTTTATAATGGGTGTGTTCCTTATCTTATCCTAGTGTCTAAACTCTTATCCATGGCTGGACCCCCAAATAATATTCCTTTACGTGCTAAGGGGTATCTAGAGAGTGGGATAGGTTTAATAACTACCCTAACCCTAACGCGTACCCTAACCCTAACCCCTACCCTAACCCTAACACGTACCCTAATCCTAAACCGTACCCTAAACCGAGCCCTAACCCTAAAACTAACCCTAACCCTAACCCTAACCCATACCCTACGCCGTACCCGAAACCCTCCCCGAACCCGTACCCTAAGCCGTACCCTAAGCCTAACCCTAAGCCTAACCCTAACCCTAGGCTACCCTTGACTGCTTCTGCCTCCAATAGATTTCCTAAGCACTAGTGTTTTAAGGAACAGCTTAAAAAGAGAATCCTAATGTGATTTCTTTATAATGGGTGTGTTCCTTATCTTATCCTAGTGTCTAAACTCTTCTCCATGGCTGGACCCTCAAATAATATTCCTTTACGTGCTAAGGGGTATCTAGAGAGTGGGATAGGTTTAATAACTACCCTAACCCTAACGCGTACCCTAACCCTAACCCCTACCCTAACCCTAACACGTACCCTAATCCTAACCCGTACCCTAAACCGAGCCCTAACCCTAACACTAACCCTAACCCTAACCCTAACCCATACCCTACGCCATACCCGCACCCCTCCCCGAACCCGTACCCTAAGCCGTACCCTAAGCCTAACCCTAAGCCTAACCCTAACCCTAGGCTACCCTTGACTGCTTCTGCCTCCAATAGATTTCCTAAGCACTAGTGTTTTAAGGAACAGCTTAAAAAGAGAATCCTAATGTGATTTCTTTATAATGGGTGTGTTCCTTATCTTATCCTAGTGTCTAAACTCTTCTCCATGGCTGCACCCCCAAATAATATTCCCTTACGTGCTAAGGGGTATCTAGAGAGTGGGATAGGTTTAATAACTACCCTAACCCTAACGCGTACCCTAACCCTAACCCCTACCCTAACCCTAACACGTACCCTAATCCTAACCTGTACCCTAAAACGAGCCCTAACCCTAACACTAACCCTAACCCTAACCCTAACCCATACCCTACGCCGTACCCGCACCCCTCCCCGAACCCGTACCCTAAGCCATACCCTAAACCTAACCCTAAGCCTAACCCTAACCCTAGGCTACCCTTGACTGCTTCTGCCTCCAATTGATTTCCTAAGCAGTAGTGTTTTAAGGAACAGCTTAAAAAGAGAATCCTAATGTGATTTCTTTATAATGGGTGTGTTCCTTATCTTATCCTAGTGTCTAAACTCTTCTCCATGGCTGGACCCCCAAATAATATTCCTTTACGTGCTAAGGGGGAGCTAGAGAGTGGGATAGGTTTACTAACTACCCTAGCCCTAACGCGTAACCTAACCCTAACCCCTACCCTAACCCTAACACGTACCCTAATCCTAACACGTACCCTAAACCGAGCCCTAACCCTAACACTAACCCTAACCCTAACCCATACCCTATGCCGTACCCACACCCCTCCCCGAACCCGTACCCTAAGCCGTACCCTAAGCCTAACCCTAAGCCTAACCCTAACCCTAGGCTACCCTTGACTGCTTCTGCCTCCAATAGATTTCCTAAGCACTAGTGTTTTAAGGAACAGCTTAAAAAGAGAATCCTAATGTGATTTCTTTATAATGGGTGTGTTCCTTATCTTATCCTAGTGTCTAAACTCTTCTCCATGGCTGCACCCCCAAATAATATTGCCTTACGTGCTAAGGGGTATCTAGAGAGTGGGATAGGTTTAATAACTACCCTAAACCTAATGCGTACTCTAACCCTAACCCCTACCCAAACACTAACACGTACCCTAATCCTAACCCGTACCCGAAACCGAGCCCTAACCCTAACACTAACACTAACCCTAACCCTAACCCATACCCTACGCCGTACCCGAACCCCTCCCCAAACCCGTACCCTAAGCCGTACCCTAAGCCTAACCCTAAGCCTAACACTAACCCTAGGCTACCCTTGACTGCTTCTGCCTCCAATAGATTTCCTAAGCACTAGTGTTTTAAGCAACAGCTTAAAAAGAGAATCCTAAAGTGATTTCTTTATAATGGGTGTGTTCCTTATCTTATCCTAGTGTCTAAATTCTTCTCCATGGCTGGACCCCCAAATAATATTCCTTTACGTGCTAAGGGGTATCTAGAGAGTGGGATAGGTTTACTAACTACCCTAACCCTAACGCGTACCCTAACCCTAACCCCTACCCTAAACCTAACACGTACCCTAATCCTAACCGTACCCTAAACCGAGCCCTAACCCTAACACTAACCCTAACCCTAACCCTAACCCATACCCTACGCCGTACCCGAAACCCTCCCCGAACCCGTACCCTAAGCCGTACCCTAAGCCTAACCCTAAGCCTAACCCTAACCCTAGGCTACCCTTGACTGCTTCTGCCTCCAATAGATTTCCTAAGCACTAGTGTTTTAAGGAACAGCTTAAAAAGAGAATCCTAATGTGATTTCTTTATAATGGGTGTGTTCCTTATCTTATCCTAGTGTCTAAACTCTTCTCCATGGCTGGACCCTCAAATAATATTCCTTTACGTGCTAAGGGGTATCTAGAGAGTGGGATAGGTTTAATAACTACCCTAACCCTAACGCGTACCCTAACCCTAACGCCTACCCTAACCCTAACACGTACCCTAATCCTAACCCGTACCCTAAACCGAGCCCTAAACCTAACACTAACCCTAACCCTAACCCTAACCCATACTCTACGCCGTACCCGAACCCCTCCCCGAACCCATTCCCCAAGCCGTACCCTAAACCTAACCCTAAGCCTAACCCTAACCCTAGGCTACCCTTGACTGCTTCTGCCTCCAATAGATTTCCTAAGCACTAGTGTTTTAAGGAACAGCTTAAAAAGAGAATCCTAAAGTGATTTCTTTATAATGGGTGTGTTCCTTATCTTATCCTAGTGTCTAAACTCTTCTCCATGGCTGGAACCCCAAATAATATTCCTTTACGTGCTAAGGGGTATCTAGAGAGTGGGATAGGTTTAATAACTACCCTAACCCTAACGCGTACCCTAACCCTAACCCCTACCCTAACCCTAACACGTACCCTAATCCTAACCCGTACCCTAAACCGAGCCCTAACCCTAACACTAACCCTAACCCATACCCTACGCCGTACCCACACCCCTTCCCGTACCCGTACCCTAAGCCGTACCCTAAGCCTAACCCTAAGCCTAACCCTAACCCTAGGCTACCCTTGACTGCTTCTGCCTCCAATAGATTTCCTAAGCACTAGTGTTTTAAGGAACAGCTTAAAAAGAGAATCCTAATGTGATTTCTTTATAATGGGTGTGTTCCTTATCTTATCCTAGTGTCTAAACTCTTCTCCATGGCTGCACCCCCAAATAATATTGCCTTACGTGCTAAGGGGTATCTAGAGAGTGGGATAGGTTTAATAACTACCCTAACCCTAATGCGTACTCTAACCCTAACCCCTACCCTAACACTAACACGTACCCTAATCCTAACCCGTACCCTAAACCGAGCCCTAACGCTAACACTAACACTAACCCTAACCCTAACCCATACCCTACGCCGTACACGAACCCCTCCCCAAACCCGTACCCTAAGCCGTACCCTAAGCCTAACCCTAAGCCTAACAATAACCCTAGGCTACCCTTGACTGCTTCTGCCTCCAATAGATTTCCTAAGCACTAGTGTTTTAAGCAACAGCTTAAAAAGAGAATCCTAATGTGATTTCTTTATAATGGGTGTGTTCCTTATCTTATCCTAGTGTCTAAATTCTTCTCCATGGCTGGACCCCCAAATAATATTCCTTTACGTGCTAAGGGGTATCTAGAGAGTGGGATAGGTTTACTAACTACCCTAACCCTAACGCGTACACTAACCCTAACCCCTACCCTAACCCTAACACGTACCCTAATCCTAACCGTAACCTAAACCGAGCCCTAACCCTAACACTAACCCTAACACTAACCCTAACCCATACCTTACGCCGTACCCGAAACCCTCCCCGAACCCGTACCCTAAGCCGTACCCTAAGCCTAACCCTAAGCCTAACCCTAACCCTAGGCTACCCTTGACTGCTTCTGCCTCCAATAGATTTCCTAAGCACTAGTGTTTTAAGGAACAGCTTAAAAAGAGAATCCTAATGTGATTTCTTTAAAATGGGTGTGTTCCTTATCTTATCCTAGTGTCTAAACTCTTCTCCATGGCTGCACCCCCAAATAATATTCCCTTACGTGCTAAGGGGTATCTAGAGAGTGGGATAGGTTTACTAACTACCCTAACCCTAACGCGTACCCTAACCCTAACCCCTACCCTAACCCTAACACGTACCCTAATCCTAACCCGTACCCTAAACCGAGCCCTAACCCTAACACTAACCCTAACCCTAACCCTAACCCATACCCTACGCCGTACCCGCACCCCTCCCCGAACCCGTACCTTAAGCCGTACCCTAAGCCTAACCCTAAGCCTAACCCCAACCCTAGGCTACCCTTGACTGCTTCTGCCTCCAATAGATTTCCTAAGCACTAGTGTTTTAAGGAACAGCTTAAAAAGAGAATCCTAATGTGATTTCTTTAAAATGGGTGTGTTCCTTATCTTATCCTAGTGTCTAAACTCTTCTCCATGGCTGCACACCCAAATAATATTCCCTTACGTGCTAAGGGGTATCTAGAGAGTGGGATAGGTTTAATAACTACCCTAACCCTAACGCGTACCCTAACGCTAACCCCTACCCTAACCCTAACACGTACCCTAATCCTAACCTGTACCCTAAACCGAGCCCTAACCCTAACACTAACCCTAACCCTAACCCATACCCTACTCCGTACCCGCACCCCTCCCCGAACCCGTACCCTAAGCCATACCCTAAACCTAACCCTAAGCCTAACACTAACCCTAGGCTACCCTTGACTGCTTCTGCCTCCAATTGATTTCCTAAGCAGTAGTGTTTTAAGGAACAGCTTAAAAAGAGAATCCTAATGTGATTTCTTTATAATGGGTGTGTTCCTTATCTTATCCTACTGTCTAAACTTTTCTCCATGGCTGGACCCCCAAATAATATTCCTTTACGTGCTAAGGGGGAGCTAGAGAGTGGGATAGGTTTACTAACTACCCTAGCCCTAACGTGTAACCTAACCCTAACCCCTACCCTAACCCTAACACGTACCCTAATCCTAAACCGTACCCTAAACCGAGCCCTAACCCTAACACTAACCCTAACCCTAACCCTAACCCATACCCTACGCTGTACCCGAACCCCTCCCCGAACCCATACCCCAAGCCGTACCCTAACCCTAACCCTAAGCCTAACCCTAACCCTAGGCTACCCTTGACTGCTTCTGCCTCCAATAGATTACCTAAGCACTAGTGTTTTAAGGAACAGCTTAAAAAGAGAATCCTAAAGTGATTTCTTTATAATGGGTGTGTTCCTTATCTTATCCTAGTGTCTAAACTCTTCTCCATGGCTGGACCCCCAAATAATATTCCTTTACGTGCTAAGGGGTATCTAGAGAGTGGGATAGGTTTAATAACTACCCTAACCCTAACGCGTACCCTAACCCTAACCCCTACCCTAACCTTAACACGTACCCTAATCCTAACCCGTACCCTAAACCGAGCCCTAATCCTAACACTAACCCTAACCCTAACCCTAACCCATACCCTACGCCGTACCCGAAACCCTCCCCGAACCCGTACCCTAAGCCGTACCCTAAGCCTAACCCTAAGCCTAACCCTAACCCTAGGCTACCCTTGACTGCTTCTGCCTCCAATAGATTTCCTAAGCACTAGTGTTTTAAGGAACAGCTTAAAAAGAGAATCCTAATGTGATTTCTTTATAATGGGTGTGTTCCTTATCTTATCCTAGTGTCTAAACTCTTCTCCATGGCTGGACCCTCAAATAATATTCCTTTACGTGCTAAGGGGTATCTAGAGAGTGGGATAGGTTTAATAACTACCCTAACCCTAACGCGTACCCTAACCCTAACCCCTACCCTAACCCTAACACGTACCCTAATCCTAACCCGTACCCTAAACCGAGCCCTAACCCTAACACTAACCCTAACCCTAACCCTAACCCATACCCTACGCCGTACCCGCACCCCTCCCCGAACTCGTACCCTAAGCCGTACCCTAAGCCTAACCCTAAGCCTAACCCTAACCCTAGGCTACCCTTGACTGCTTCTGCCTCCAATAGATTTCCTAAGCACTAGTGTTTTAAGGAACAGCTTAAAAAGAGAATCCTAATGTGATTTCTTTATAATGGGTGTGTTCCTTATCTTATCCTAGTGTCTAAACTCTTCTCCATGGCTGCACCCCCAAATAATATTCCCTTACGTGCTAAGGGGTATCTAGAGAGTGGGATAGGTTTAATAACTACCCTAACCCTAACGCGTACCCTAACCCTAACCCCTACCCTAACCCTAACACGTACCCTAATCCTAACCTGTACCCTAAACCGAGCCCTAACCCTAACACTAACCCTAACCCTAACCCTAACCCATACCCTACGCCGTACCCGCACCCCTCCCCGAACCCGTACCCTAAGCCATACCCTAAACCTAACCCTAAGCCTAACCCTAACCCTAGGCTACCCTTGACTGCTTCTGCCTCCAATTGATTTCCTAAGCAGTAGTGTTTTAAGGAACAGCTTAAAAAGAGAATCCTAATGTGATTTCATTATAATGGGTGTGTTCCTTATCTTATCCTAGTGTCTAAACTCTTCTCCATGGCTGGACCCCCAAATAATATTCCTTTACGTGCTAAGGGGGAGCTAGAGAGTGGGATAGGTTTACTAACTACCCTAGCCCTAACGCGTAACCTAACCCTAACCCCTACCCTAACCCTAACACGTACCCTAATCCTAACCCGTACCCTAAACCGAGCCCTAACCCTAACACTAACCCTAACCGATACCCTACGCTGTACCCGAACCCCTCCCCGAACCCATACCCCAAGCCGTACCCTAACCCTAACCCTAAGCCTAACCCTAACCCTAGGCTACCCTTGACTGCTTCTGCCTCCAATAGATTTCCTAAGCACTAGTGTTTTAAGGAACAGCTTAAAAAGAGAATCCTAAAGTGATTTCTTTATAATGGGTGTGTTCCTTATCTTATCCTAGTGTCTAAACTCTTCTCCATGGCTGGACCCCCAAATAATATTCCTTTACGTGCTAAGGGGTATCTAGAGAGTGGGATAGGTTTAATAACTACCCTAACCCTAACGCGTACCCTAACCCTAACTCCTATCCTAACCCTAACACGTACCCTAATCCTAACCCGTACCCTAAACCGAGCCCTAACCCTAACACTAACCCTAACCCTAACCCTAACCCATACCCTACGCCGTACCCACACCCCTCCCCGAACCCGTACCCTAAGCCGTACCCTAAGCCTAACCCTAAGCCTAACCCTAACCCTAGGCTACCCTTGACTGCTTCTGCCTCCAATAGATTTCCTAAGCACTAGTGTTTTAAGGAACAGCTTAAAAAGAGAATCCTAATGTGATTTCTTTATAATGGGTGTGTTCCTTATCTTATCCTAGTGTCTAAACTCTTCTCCATGGCTGCACCCCCAAATAATATTGCCTTACGTGCTAAGGGGTATCTAGAGAGTGGGATAGGTTTAATAACTACCCTAACCCTAATGCGTACTCTAACCCTAACCCCTACCCTAACACTAACACGTACCCTAATCCTAACCCGTACCCTAAACCGAGCCCTACCCCTAACACTAACACTAACCCTAACCCTAACCCATACCCTACGCCGTACCCGAACCCCTCCCCAAACCCGTACCCTAAGCCGTACCCTAAGCCTAACCCTAAGCCTAACCCTAACCCTAGGCTACCCTTGACTGCTTCTGCCTCCAATAGATTTCCTAAGCACTAGTGTTTTAAGCAACAGCTTAAAAAGAGAATCCTAATGTGATTTCTTTATAATGGGTGTGTTCCTTATCTTATCCTAGTGTCTAAACTCTTCTCCATGGCTGGACCCCCAAATAATATTCCTTTACGTGCTAAGGGGTATCTAGAGAGTGGGATAGGTTTAATAACTACCCTAACCCTAACGCGTACCCTAACCCTAACCCCTACCCTAACCCTAACACGTACCCTAATCCTAACCCGTACCCTAAACCGAGCCCTAACCCTAACACTAACCCTAACCCTAACCCTAACCCATACCCTACGCCGTACCCGAAACCCTCCCCGAACCCGTACCCTAAGCCGTACCCTAAGCCTAACCCTAAGCCTAACCCTAACCCTAGGCTACCCTTGACTGCTTCTGCCTCCAATAGATTTCCTAAGCACTAGTGTTTTAAGGAACAGCTTAAAAAGAGAATCCTAATGTGATTTCTTTATAATGGGTGTGTTCCTTATCTTATCCTAGTGTCTAAACTCTTCTCCATGGCTGGACCCCCAAATAATATTCCTTTACGTGCTAAGGGGGAGCTAGAGAGTGGGATAGGTTTACTAACTACCCTAGCCCTAACGCGTAACCTAACCCTAACCCCTACCCTAACCCTAACACGTACCCTAATCCTAACCCGTACCCTAAACCGAGCCCTAACCCTAACACTAACCCTAACCCATACCCTACGCCGTACCCGAACCCCTCCCCGAACCCATACCCCAAGCCGTACCCTAACCCTAACTCTAAGCCTAACCCTAACCCTAGGCTACCCTTGACTGCTTCTGCCTCCAATAGATTTCCTAAGCACTAGTGTTTTAAGGAACAGCTTAAAAAGAGAATCCTAAAGTGATTTCTTTATAATGGGTGTGTTCCTTATCTTATCCTAGTGTCTAAACTCTTCTCCATGGCTGGACGCCCAAATAATATTCCTTTACGTGCTAAGGGGTATCTAGAGAGTGGGATAGGTTTAATAACTACCCTAACCCTAACGCGTACCCTAACCCTAACCCCTACCCTAACCCTAACACGTACCCTAATCCTAACCCGTACCCTAAACCGAGCCCTAACCCTAACACTAACCCTAACCCTAACCCTAACCCATACCCTACGCCGTACCCGAAACCCTCCCCGAACCCGTACCCTAAGCCGTACCCTAAGCCTAACCCTAAGCCTAACCCTAACCCTAGGCTACCCTTGACTGCTTCTGCCTCCAATAGATTTCCTAAGCACTAGTGTTTTAAGGAACAGCTTAAAAAGAGAATCCTAATGTGATTTCTTTATAATGGGTGTGTTCCTTATCTTATCCTAGTGTCTAAACTCTTCTCCATGGCTGGACCCTCAAATAATATTCCTTTACGTGCTAAGGGGTATCTAGAGAGTGGGATAGCTTTAATAACTACCCTAACCCTAACGCGTACCCTAACCCTAACCCCTACCCTAACCCTAACACGTACCCTAATCCTAACCCGTACCCTAAACCGAGCCCTAACCCTAACACAAACCCTAACCCTAACCCTAACCCATACCCTACGCCGTACCCGCACCCCTCCCCGAACCCGTACCCTAAGCCATACCCTAAACCTAACCCTAAGCCTAACCCTAACCCTAGGCTACCCTTGACTGCTTCTGCCTCCAATAGATTTCCTAAGCACTAGTGTTTTAAGGAACAGCTTAAAAAGAGAATCCTAAAGTGATTTCTTTATAATGGGTGTGTTCCTTATCTTATCCTAGTGTCTAAACTCTTCTCCATGGCTGGACCCCCAAATAATATTCCTTTACGTGCTAAGGGGTATCTAGAGAGTGGGATAGGTTTAATAACTACCCTAACCCTAACGCGTACCCTAACCCTAACCCCTACCCTAACCCTAACACGTACCCTAATCCTAACCCGTACCCTAAACCGAGCCCTAACACTAACCCTAACCCATACCCTACGCCGTACCCACCCCCCTCCCCGAACCCGTACCCTAAGCCGTACCCTAAGCCTAACCCTAAGCCTAACCCTAACCCTAGGCTACCCTTGACTGCTTCTGCCTCCAATAGATTTCCTAAGCACTAGTGTTTTAAGGAACAGCTTAAAAAGAGAATCCTAATGTGATTTCTTTATAATGGGTGTGTTCCTTATCTTATCCTAGTGTCTAAATTCTTCTCCATGGCTGGACCCCCAAATAATATTCCTTTACGTGCTAAGGGGTATCTAGAGAGTGGGATAGGTTTACTAACTACCCTAACCCTAACGCGTACCCTAACCCTAACCCCTACCCTAACCCTAACACGTACCCTAATCCTAACCCGTACCCTAAACCGAGCCCTAACCCTAACACTAACCCTAACCCTAACCCTAACCCATACCCTACGCCGTACCCGCACCCCTCCCCGAACCCGTACCTTAAGCCGTACCCTAAGCCTAACCCTAAGCCTAACCCTAACCCTAGGCTACCCTTGACTGCTTCTGCCTCCAATAGATTTCCTAAGCACTAGTGTTTTAAGGAACAGCTTAAAAAGAGAATCCTAATGTGATTTCTTTAAAATGGGTGTGTTCCTTATCTTATCCTAGTGTCTAAACTCTTCTCCATGGCTGCACCCCCAAATAATATTCCCTTACGTGCTAAGGGGTATCTAGAGAGTGGGATAGGTTTAATAACTACCCTAACCCTAACGCGTACCCTAACGCTAACCCCTACCCTAACCCTAACACGTACCCTAATCCTAACCTGTACCCTAAACCGAGCCCTAACCCTAACACTAACCCTAACCCTAACCCATACCCTACGCCGTACCCGCACCCCTCCCCGAACCCGTACCCTAAGCCATACCCTAAACCTAACCCTAAGCCTAACCCTAACCCTAGGCTACCCTTGACTGCTTCTGCCTCCAATTGATTTCCTAAGCACTAGTGTTTTAAGGAACAGCTTAAAAAGAGAATCCTAATGTGATTTCTTTATAATGGGTGTGTTCCTTATCTTATCCTAGTGTCTAAACTTTTCTCCATGGCTGGACCCCCAAATAATATTCCTTTACGTGCTAAGGGAGAGCTAGAGAGTGGGATAGGTTTACTAACTACCCTAGCCCTAACACGTAACCTAACCCTAACCCCTACCCTAACCCTAACACGTACCCTAATCCTAAACCGTACCCTAAACCGAGCCCTAACCCTAACACTAACCCTAACCCTAACCCTAACCCATACCCTACGCCGTACCCGAACCCCTCCCCGAACCCATACCCCAAGCCGTACCCTAACCCTAACCCTAAGCCTAACCCTAACCCTAGGCTACCCTTGACTGCTTCTGCCTCCAATAGATTACCTAAGCACTAGTGTTTTAAGGAACAGCTTAAAAAGAGAATCCTAAAGTGATTTCTTTATAATGGGTGTGTTCCTTATCTTATCCTAGTGTCTAAACTCTTCTCCATGGCTGGACCCCCAAATAATATTCCTTTACGTGCTAAGGGGTATCTAGAGAGTGGGATAGGTTTAATAACTACCCTAACCCTAACGCGTACCCTAACCCTAACCCCTACCCTAACCCTAACACGTACCCTAATCCTAACCCGTACCCTAAACCGAGCCCTAACCCTAACACTAACCCTAACCCTAACCCTAACCCATACCCTACGCCGTACCCACCCCCCTCCCCGAACCCGTACCCTAAGCCGTACCCTAAGCCGAACCCTAAGCCTAACCCTAACCCTAGGCTACCCTTGACTGCTTCTGCCTCCAATAGATTTCCTAAGCACTAGTGTTTTAAGGAACAGCTTAAAAAGAGAATCCTAATGTGATTTCTTTATAATGGGTGTGTTCCTTATCTTATCGTAGTGTCTAAACTCTTCTCCATGGCTGGACCCTCAAATAATATTCCTTTACGTGCTAAGGGGTATCTAGAGAGTGGGATAGGTTTACTAACTACCCTAACCCTAACGCGTACCCTAACCCTAACCCCTACCCTAACCCTAACACGTACCCTAATCCTAACCCGTACCCTAAACCGAGCCCTAACCCTAACACTAACCCTAACCCTAACCCTAACCCATACCCTACGCCGTACCCGCACCCCTCCCCGAACCCGTACCTTAAGCCGTACCCTAAGCCTAACCCTAAGCCTAACCCTAACCCTAGGCTACCCTTGACTGCTTCTGCCTCCAATAGATTTCCTAAGCACTAGTGTTTTAAGGAACAGCTTAAAAAGAGAATCCTAATGTGATTTCTTTAAAATGGGTGTGTTCCTTATCTTATCCTAGTGTCTAAACTCTTCTCCATGGCTGCACCCCCAAATAATATTCCCTTACGTGCTAAGGGGTATCTAGAGAGTGGGATAGGTTTAATAACTACCCTAACCCTAACGCGTACCCTAACCCTAACCCCTACCCTAACCCTAACACGTACCCTAATCCTAACCTGTACCCTAAACCGAGCCCTAACCCTAACACTAACCCTAACCCTAACCCATACCCTACGCCGTACCCGCACCCCTCCCCGAACCCGTACCCTAAGCCATACCCTAAACCTAACCCTAAGCCTAACCCTAACCCTAGGCTACCCTTGACTGCTTCTGCCTCCAATTGATTTCCTAAGCAGTAGTGTTTTAAGGAACAGCTTAAAAAGAGAATCCTAATGTGATTTCTTTATAATGGGTGTGTTCCTTATCTTATCCTAGTGTCTAAACTCTTCTCCATGGCTGCACCCCCAAATAATATTCCTTTACGTGCTAAGGGGTATCTAGAGAGTGGGATAGGTTTAATAACTACCCTAACCCTAACGCGTACCCTAACCCTAACCCCTACCCTAACCCTAACACGTACCCTAATCCTAACCCGTACCCTAAACCGAGCCCTAACCCTAACACTAACCCTAACCCTAACCCTAACCCATACCCTACGCCGTACCCGAAACCCTCCCCGAACCCGTACCCTAAGCCGTACCCTAAGCCTAACCCTAAGCCTAACCCTAACCCTAGGCTACCCTTGACTGCTTCTGCCTCCAATAGATTTCCTAAGCACTAGTGTTTTAAGGAACAGCTTAAAAAGAGAATCCTAATGTGATTTCTTTATAATGGGTGTGTTCCTTATCTTATCCTAGTGTCTAAACTCTTCTCCATGGCTGGACCCCCAAATAATATTCCTTTACGTGCTAAGGGGGAGCTAGAGAGTGGGATAGGTTTACTAACTACCCTAGCCCTAACGCGTAACCTAACCCTAACCCCTACCCTAACCCTAACACGTACCCTAATCCTAACCCGTACCCTAAACCGAGCCCTAACCCTAACACTAACCCTAACCCATACCCTACGCCGTACCCGAACCCCTCCCCGAACCCATACCCCAAGCCGTACCCTAACCCTAACTCTAAGCCTAACCCTAACCCTAGGCTACCCTTGACTGCTTCTGCCTCCAATAGATTTCCTAAGCACTAGTGTTTTAAGGAACAGCTTAAAAAGAGAATCCTAAAGTGATTTCTTTATAATGGGTGTGTTCCTTATCTTATCCTAGTGTCTAAACTCTTCTCCATGGCTGGACGCCCAAATAATATTCCTTTACGTGCTAAGGGGTATCTAGAGAGTGGGATAGGTTTAATAACTACCCTAACCCTAACGCGTACCCTAACCCTAACCCCTACCCTAACCCTAACACGTACCCTAATCCTAACCCGTACCCTAAACCGAGCCCTAACCCTAACACTAACCCTAACCCTAACCCTAACCCATACCCTACGCCGTACCCGAAACCCTCCCCGAACCCGTACCCTAAGCCGTACCCTAAGCCTAACCCTAAGCCTAACCCTAACCCTAGGCTACCCTTGACTGCTTCTGCCTCCAATAGATTTCCTAAGCACTAGTGTTTTAAGGAACAGCTTAAAAAGAGAATCCTAATGTGATTTCTTTATAATGGGTGTGTTCCTTATCTTATCCTAGTGTCTAAACTCTTCTCCATGGCTGGACCCTCAAATAATATTCCTTTACGTGCTAAGGGGTATCTAGAGAGTGGGATAGCTTTAATAACTACCCTAACCCTAACGCGTACCCTAACCCTAACCCCTACCCTAACCCTAACACGTACCCTAATCCTAACCCGTACCCTAAACCGAGCCCTAACCCTAACACAAACCCTAACCCTAACCCTAACCCATACCCTACGCCGTACCCGCACCCCTCCCCGAACCCGTACCCTAAGCCATACCCTAAACCTAACCCTAAGCCTAACCCTAACCCTAGGCTACCCTTGACTGCTTCTGCCTCCAATAGATTTCCTAAGCACTAGTGTTTTAAGGAACAGCTTAAAAAGAGAATCCTAAAGTGATTTCTTTATAATGGGTGTGTTCCTTATCTTATCCTAGTGTCTAAACTCTTCTCCATGGCTGGACCCCCAAATAATATTCCTTTACGTGCTAAGGGGTATCTAGAGAGTGGGATAGGTTTAATAACTACCCTAACCCTAACGCGTACCCTAACCCTAACCCCTACCCTAACCCTAACACGTACCCTAATCCTAACCCGTACCCTAAACCGAGCCCTAACACTAACCCTAACCCATACCCTACGCCGTACCCACCCCCCTCCCCGAACCCGTACCCTAAGCCGTACCCTAAGCCTAACCCTAAGCCTAACCCTAACCCTAGGCTACCCTTGACTGCTTCTGCCTCCAATAGATTTCCTAAGCACTAGTGTTTTAAGGAACAGCTTAAAAAGAGAATCCTAATGTGATTTCTTTATAATGGGTGTGTTCCTTATCTTATCCTAGTGTCTAAATTCTTCTCCATGGCTGGACCCCCAAATAATATTCCTTTACGTGCTAAGGGGTATCTAGAGAGTGGGATAGGTTTACTAACTACCCTAACCCTAACGCGTACCCTAACCCTAACCCCTACCCTAACCCTAACACGTACCCTAATCCTAACCCGTACCCTAAACCGAGCCCTAACCCTAACACTAACCCTAACCCTAACCCTAACCCATACCCTACGCCGTACCCGCACCCCTCCCCGAACCCGTACCTTAAGCCGTACCCTAAGCCTAACCCTAAGCCTAACCCTAACCCTAGGCTACCCTTGACTGCTTCTGCCTCCAATAGATTTCCTAAGCACTAGTGTTTTAAGGAACAGCTTAAAAAGAGAATCCTAATGTGATTTCTTTAAAATGGGTGTGTTCCTTATCTTATCCTAGTGTCTAAACTCTTCTCCATGGCTGCACCCCCAAATAATATTCCCTTACGTGCTAAGGGGTATCTAGAGAGTGGGATAGGTTTAATAACTACCCTAACCCTAACGCGTACCCTAACGCTAACCCCTACCCTAACCCTAACACGTACCCTAATCCTAACCTGTACCCTAAACCGAGCCCTAACCCTAACACTAACCCTAACCCTAACCCATACCCTACGCCGTACCCGCACCCCTCCCCGAACCCGTACCCTAAGCCATACCCTAAACCTAACCCTAAGCCTAACCCTAACCCTAGGCTACCCTTGACTGCTTCTGCCTCCAATTGATTTCCTAAGCACTAGTGTTTTAAGGAACAGCTTAAAAAGAGAATCCTAATGTGATTTCTTTATAATGGGTGTGTTCCTTATCTTATCCTAGTGTCTAAACTTTTCTCCATGGCTGGACCCCCAAATAATATTCCTTTACGTGCTAAGGGAGAGCTAGAGAGTGGGATAGGTTTACTAACTACCCTAGCCCTAACACGTAACCTAACCCTAACCCCTACCCTAACCCTAACACGTACCCTAATCCTAAACCGTACCCTAAACCGAGCCCTAACCCTAACACTAACCCTAACCCTAACCCTAACCCATACCCTACGCCGTACCCGAACCCCTCCCCGAACCCATACCCCAAGCCGTACCCTAACCCTAACCCTAAGCCTAACCCTAACCCTAGGCTACCCTTGACTGCTTCTGCCTCCAATAGATTACCTAAGCACTAGTGTTTTAAGGAACAGCTTAAAAAGAGAATCCTAAAGTGATTTCTTTATAATGGGTGTGTTCCTTATCTTATCCTAGTGTCTAAACTCTTCTCCATGGCTGGACCCCCAAATAATATTCCTTTACGTGCTAAGGGGTATCTAGAGAGTGGGATAGGTTTAATAACTACCCTAACCCTAACGCGTACCCTAACCCTAACCCCTACCCTAACCCTAACACGTACCCTAATCCTAACCCGTACCCTAAACCGAGCCCTAACCCTAACACTAACCCTAACCCTAACCCTAACCCATACCCTACGCCGTACCCACCCCCCTCCCCGAACCCGTACCCTAAGCCGTACCCTAAGCCGAACCCTAAGCCTAACCCTAACCCTAGGCTACCCTTGACTGCTTCTGCCTCCAATAGATTTCCTAAGCACTAGTGTTTTAAGGAACAGCTTAAAAAGAGAATCCTAATGTGATTTCTTTATAATGGGTGTGTTCCTTATCTTATCGTAGTGTCTAAACTCTTCTCCATGGCTGGACCCTCAAATAATATTCCTTTACGTGCTAAGGGGTATCTAGAGAGTGGGATAGGTTTACTAACTACCCTAACCCTAACGCGTACCCTAACCCTAACCCCTACCCTAACCCTAACACGTACCCTAATCCTAACCCGTACCCTAAACCGAGCCCTAACCCTAACACTAACCCTAACCCTAACCCTAACCCATACCCTACGCCGTACCCGCACCCCTCCCCGAACCCGTACCTTAAGCCGTACCCTAAGCCTAACCCTAAGCCTAACCCTAACCCTAGGCTACCCTTGACTGCTTCTGCCTCCAATAGATTTCCTAAGCACTAGTGTTTTAAGGAACAGCTTAAAAAGAGAATCCTAATGTGATTTCTTTAAAATGGGTGTGTTCCTTATCTTATCCTAGTGTCTAAACTCTTCTCCATGGCTGCACCCCCAAATAATATTCCCTTACGTGCTAAGGGGTATCTAGAGAGTGGGATAGGTTTAATAACTACCCTAACCCTAACGCGTACCCTAACCCTAACCCCTACCCTAACCCTAACACGTACCCTAATCCTAACCTGTACCCTAAACCGAGCCCTAACCCTAACACTAACCCTAACCCTAACCCATACCCTACGCCGTACCCGCACCCCTCCCCGAACCCGTACCCTAAGCCATACCCTAAACCTAACCCTAAGCCTAACCCTAACCCTAGGCTACCCTTGACTGCTTCTGCCTCCAATTGATTTCCTAAGCAGTAGTGTTTTAAGGAACAGCTTAAAAAGAGAATCCTAATGTGATTTCTTTATAATGGGTGTGTTCCTTATCTTATCCTAGTGTCTAAACTTTTCTCCATGGCTGGACCCCCAAATAATATTCCTTTACGTGCTAAGGGGGAGCTAGAGAGTGGGATAGGTTTACTAACTATCCTAGCCCTAACGCGTAACCTAACCCTAACCCCTACCCTAACCCTAACACGTACCCTAATCCTAAACTGTACCCTAAACCGAGCCCTAACCCTAACACTAACCCTAACCCTAACCCTAACCCATACCCTACGCCGTACCCGAACCCCTCCCCGAACCCATACCCCAAGCCGTACCCTAACCCTAACCCTAAGCCTAACCCTAACCCTAGGCTCCCCTTGACTGCTTCTGCCTCCAATAGATTACCTAAGCACTAGTGTTTTAAGGAACAGCTTAAAAAGAGAATCCTAAAGTGATTTCTTTATAATGGGTGTGTTCCTTATCTTATCCTAGTGTCTAAACTCTTATCCATGGCTGGACCCCCAAATAATATTCCTTTACGTGCTAAGGGGTATCTAGAGAGTGGGATAGGTTTAATAACTACCCTAACCCTAACGCGTACCCTAACCCTAACCCCTACCCTAACCCTAACACGTACCCTAATCCTAAACCGTACCCTAAACCGAGCCCTAACCCTAAAACTAACCCTAACCCTAACCCTAACCCATACCCTACGCCGTACCCGAAACCCTCCCCGAACCCGTACCCTAAGCCGTACCCTAAGCCTAACCCTAAGCCTAACCCTAACCCTAGGCTACCCTTGACTGCTTCTGCCTCCAATAGATTTCCTAAGCACTAGTGTTTTAAGGAACAGCTTAAAAAGAGAATCCTAAAGTGATTTCTTTATAATGGGTGTGTTCCTTATCTTATCCTAGTGTCTAAACTCTTCTCCATGGCTGGACCCTCAAATAATATTCCTTTACGTGCTAAGGGGTATCTAGAGAGTGGGATAGGTTTAATAACTACCCTAACCCTAACGCGTACCCTAACCCTAACCCCTACCCTAACCCTAACACGTACCCTAATCCTAACCCGTACCCTAAACCGAGCCCTAACCCTAACACTAACCCTAACCCTAACCCTAACCCATACCCTACGCCATACCCGCACCCCTCCCCGAACCCGTACCCTAAGCCGTACCCTAAGCCTAACCCTAAGCCTAACCCTAACCCTAGGCTACCCTTGACTGCTTCTGCCTCCAATAGATTTCCTAAGCACTAGTGTTTTAAGGAACAGCTTAAAAAGAGAATCCTAATGTGATTTCTTTATAATGGGTGTGTTCCTTATCTTATCCTAGTGTCTAAACTCTTCTCCATGGCTGCACCCCCAAATAATATTCCCTTACGTGCTAAGGGGTATCTAGAGAGTGGGATAGGTTTAATAACTACCCTAACCCTAACGCGTACCCTAACCCTAACCCCTACCCTAACCCTAACACGTACCCTAATCCTAACCTGTACCCTAAACCGAGCCCTAACCCTAACACTAACCCTAACCCTAACCCTAACCCATACCCTACGCCGTACCCGCACCCCTCCCCGAACCCGTACCCTAAGCCATACCCTAAACCTAACCCTAAGCCTAACCCTAACCCTAGGCTACCCTTGACTGCTTCTGCCTCCAATTGATTTCCTAAGCAGTAGTGTTTTAAGGAACAGCTTAAAAAGAGAATCCTAATGTGATTTCTTTATAATGGGTGTGTTCCTTATCTTATCCTAGTGTCTAAACTCTTCTCCATGGCTGGACCCCCAAATAATATTCCTTTACGTGCTAAGGGGGAGCTAGAGAGTGGGATAGGTTTACTAACTACCCTAGCCCTAACGCGTAACCTAACCCTAACCCCTACCCTAACCCTAACACGTACCCTAATCCTAACACGTACCCTAAACCGAGCCCTAACCCTAACACTAACCCTAACCCTAACCCATACCCTACGCCGTACCCACACCCCTCCCCGAACCCGTACCCTAAGCCGTACCCTAAGCCTAACCCTAAGCCTAACCCTAACCCTAGGCTACCCTTGACTGCTTCTGCCTCCAATAGATTTCCTAAGCACTAGTGTTTTAAGGAACAGCTTAAAAAGAGAATCCTAATGTGATTTCTTTATAATGGGTGTGTTCCTTATCTTATCCTAGTGTCTAAACTCTTCTCCATGGCTGCACCCCCAAATAATATTGCCTTACGTGCTAAGGGATATCTAGAGAGTGGGATAGGTTTAATAACTACCCTAAACCTAATGCGTACTCTAACCCTAACCCCTACCCAAACACTAACACGTACCCTAATCCTAACCCGTACCCGAAACCGAGCCCTAACCCTAACACTAACACTAACCCTAACCCTAACCCATACCCTACGCCGTACCCGAACCCCTCCCCAAACCCGTACCCTAAGCCGTACCCTAAGCCTAACCCTAAGCCTAACACTAACCCTAGGCTACCCTTGACTGCTTCTGCCTCCAATAGATTTCCTAAGCACTAGTGTTTTAAGCAACAGCTTAAAAAGAGAATCCTAAAGTGATTTCTTTATAATGGGTGTGTTCCTTATCTTATCCTAGTGTCTAAATTCTTCTCCATGGCTGGACCCCCAAATAATATTCCTTTACGTGCTAAGGGGTATCTAGAGAGTGGGATAGGTTTACTAACTACCCTAACCCTAACGCGTACCCTAACCCTAACCCCTACCCTAAACCTAACACGTACCCTAATCCTAACCGTACCCTAAACCGAGCCCTAACCCTAACACTAACCCTAACCCTAACCCTAACCCATACCCTACGCCGTACCCGAAACCCTCCCCGAACCCGTACCCTAAGCCGTACCCTAAGCCTAACCCTAAGCCTAACCCTAACCCTAGGCTACCCTTGACTGCTTCTGCCTCCAATAGATTTCCTAAGCACTAGTGTTTTAAGGAACAGCTTAAAAAGAGAATCCTAATGTGATTTCTTTATAATGGGTGTGTTCCTTATCTTATCCTAGTGTCTAAACTCTTCTCCATGGCTGGACCCTCAAATAATATTCCTTTACGTGCTAAGGGGTATCTAGAGAGTGGGATAGGTTTAATAACTACCCTAACCCTAACGCGTACCCTAACCCTAACGCCTACCCTAACCCTAACACGTACCCTAATCCTAACCCGTACCCTAAACCGAGCCCTAACCCTAACACTAACCCTAACCCTAACCCTAACCCATACCCTACGCCGTACCCGAACCCCTCCCCGAACCCATTCCCCAAGCCGTACCCTAAACCTAACCCTAAGCCTAACCCTAACCCTAGGCTACCCTTGACTGCTTCTGCCTCCAATAGATTTCCTAAGCACTAGTGTTTTAAGGAACAGCTTAAAAAGAGAATCCTAAAGTGATTTCTTTATAATGGGTGTGTTCCTTATCTTATCCTAGTGTCTAAACTCTTCTCCATGGCTGGAACCCCAAATAATATTCCTTTACGTGCTAAGGGGTATCTAGAGAGTGGGATAGGTTTAATAACTACCCTAACCCTAACGCGTACCCTAACCCTAACCCCTACCCTAACCCTAACACGTACCCTAATCCTAACCCGTACCCTAAACCGAGCCCTAACCCTAACACTAACCCTAACCCATACCCTACGCCGTACCCACACCCCTTCCCGTACCCGTACCCTAAGCCGTACCCTAAGCCTAACCCTAAGCCTAACCCTAACCCTAGGCTACCCTTGACTGCTTCTGCCTCCAATAGATTTCCTAAGCACTAGTGTTTTAAGGAACAGCTTAAAAAGAGAATCCTAATGTGATTTCTTTATAATGGGTGTGTTCCTTATCTTATCCTAGTGTCTAAACTCTTCTCCATGGCTGCACCCCCAAATAATATTGCCTTACGTGCTAAGGGGTATCTAGAGAGTGGGATAGGTTTAATAACTACCCTAACCCTAATGCGTACTCTAACCCTAACCCCTACCCTAACACTAACACGTACCCTAATCCTAACCCGTACCCTAAACCGAGCCCTAACGCTAACACTAACACTAACCCTAACCCTAACCCATACCCTACGCCGTACACGAACCCCTCCCCAAACCCGTACCCTAAGCCGTACCCTAAGCCTAACCCTAAGCCTAACAATAACCCTAGGCTACCCTTGACTGCTTCTGCCTCCAATAGATTTCCTAAGCACTAGTGTTTTAAGCAACAGCTTAAAAAGAGAATCCTAATGTGATTTCTTTATAATGGGTGTGTTCCTTATCTTATCCTAGTGTCTAAATTCTTCTCCATGGCTGGACCCCCAAATAATATTCCTTTACGTGCTAAGGGGTATCTAGAGAGTGGGATAGGTTTACTAACTACCCTAACCCTAACGCGTACACTAACCCTAACCCCTACCCTAACCCTAACACGTACCCTAATCCTAACCGTAACCTAAACCGAGCCCTAACCCTAACACTAACCCTAACACTAACCCTAACCCATACCTTACGCCGTACCCGAAACCCTCCCCGAACCCGTACCCTAAGCCGTACCCTAAGCCTAACCCTAAGCCTAACCCTAACCCTAGGCTACCCTTGACTGCTTCTGCCTCCAATAGATTTCCTAAGCACTAGTGTTTTAAGGAACAGCTTAAAAAGAGAATCCTAATGTGATTTCTTTATAATGGGTGTGTTCCTTATCTTATCCTAGTGTCTAAACTCTTCTCCATGGCTGGACCCTCAAATAATATTCCTTTACGTGCTAAGGGGTATCTAGAGAGTGGGATAGGTTTAATAACTACCCTAACCCTAACGCGTACCCTAACCCTAACCCCTACCCTAACCCTAACACGTACCCTAATCCTAACCCGTACCCTAAACCGAGCCCTAACCCTAACACTAACCCTAACCCTAACCCTAACCCATACCCTACGCCGTACCCGCACCCCTCCCCGAACCCGTACCCTAAGCCGTACCCTAAGCCTCACCCTAAGCCTAACCCTAACCCTAGGCTACCCTTGACTGCTTCTGCCTCCAATAGATTTCCTAAGCACTAGTGTTTTAAGGAACAGCTTTAAAAGAGAATCCTAATGTGATTTCTTTAAAATGGGTGTGTTCCTTATCTTATCCTAGTGTCTAAACTCTTCTCCATGGCTGCACCCCCAAATAATATTCCCTTACGTGCTAAGGGGTATTTAGAGAGTGGGATAGGTTTAATAACTACCCTAACCCTAACGCGTACCCTAACCCTAACCCCTACCCTAACCCTAACACGTACCCTAATCCTAACCTGTACCCTAAACCGAGCCCTAACCCTAACACTAACCCTAACCCTAACCCTAACCCATACCCTACGCCGTACCCGCACCCCTCCCCGAACCCGTACCCTAAGCCATACCCTAAACCTAACCCTAAGCCTAACCCTAACCCTAGGCTACCCTTGATTGCTTCTGCCTCCAATTGATTTCCTAAGCAGTAGTGTTTTAAGGAACAGCTTAAAAAGAGAATCCTAATGTGATTTCTTTATAATGGGTGTGTTCCTTATCTTATCCTAGTGTCTAAACTCTTCTCCATGGCTGGACCCCCAAATAATATTCCTTTACGTGCTAAGGGGGAGCTAGAGAGTGGGATAGGTTTACTAACTACCCTAGCCCTAACGAGTAACCTAACCCTAACCCCTACCCTAACCCTAACACGTACCCTAATCCTAAACCGTACCCTAAACCGAGCCCTAACCCTAACACTAACCCTAACCCTAACCCTAACCCATACCCTACGCCGTACCCGAACCCCTCCCCGAACCCATACCCCAAGCCGTACCCTAACCCTAACCCTAAGCCTAACCCTAACCCTAGGCTACCCTTGACTGCTTCTGCCTCCAATAGATTTCCTAAGCACTAGTGTTTTAAGGAACAGCTTAAAAAGAGAATCCTAAAGTGATTTCTTTATAATGGGTGTGTTCCTTATCTTATCCTAGTGTCTAAACTCTTCTCCATGGCTGGACCCCCAAATAATATTCCTTTACGTGCTAAGGGGTATCTAGAGAGTGGGATAGGTTTAATAACTACCCTAACCCTAACGCGTACCCTAACCCTAACCCCTACCCTAACCTTAACACGTACCCTAATCCTAACCCGTACCCTAAACCGAGCCCTAACCCTAACACTAACCCTAACCCTAACCCTAACCCATACCCTACGCCGTACCCGAAACCCTCCCCGAACCCGTACCCTAAGCCGTACCCTAAGCCTAACCCTAAGCCTAACCCTAACCCTAGGCTACCCTTGACTGCTTCTGCCTCCAATAGATTTCCTAAGCACTAGTGTTTTAAGGAACAGCTTAAAAAGAGAATCCTAATGTGATTTCTTTATAATGGGTGTGTTCCTTATCTTATCCTAGTGTCTAAACTCTTCTCCATGGCTGCACCCCCAAATAATATTGCCTTACGTGCTAAGGGGTATCTAGAGAGTGGGATAGGTTTAATAACTACCCTAACCCTAATGCGTACTCTAACCCTAACCCCTACCCTAACACTAACACGTACCCTAATCCTAACCCGTACCCTAAACCGAGCCCTACCCCTAACACTAACACTAACCCTAACCCTAACCCATAACCTACGCCGTACCCGAACCCCTCCCCAAACCCGTACCCTAAGCCGTACCCTAAGCCTAACCCTAAGCCTAACCCTAACCCTAGGCTACCCTTGACTGCTTCTGCCTCCAATAGATTTCCTAAGCACTAGTGTTTTAAGCAACAGCTTAAAAAGAGAATCCTAATGTGATTTCTTTATAATGGGTGTGTTCCTTATCTTATCCTAGTGTCTAAACTCTTCTCCATGGCTGGACCCCCAAATAATATTCCTTTACGTGCTAAGGGGTATCTAGAGAGTGGGATAGGTTTAATAACTACCCTAACCCTAATGCGTACCCTAACCCTAACCCCTACCCTAACCCTAACACGTACCCTAATCCTAACCCGTACCCTAAACCGAGCCCTAACCCTAACACTAACCCTAACCCTAACCCTAACCCATACCCTACGCCGTACCCGCACCCCTCCCCGAACCCGTACCCTAAACCTAACCCTAAGCCTAACCCTAACCCTAGGCTACCCTTGACTGCTTCTGCCTCCAATAGATTTCCTAAGCACTAGTGTTTTAAGGAACAGCTTAAAAAGAGAATCCTAAAGTGATTTCTTTATAATGGGTGTGTTCCTTATCTTATCCTAGTGTCTAAACTCTTCTCCATGGCTGGACCCCCAAATAATATTCCTTTACGTGCTAAGGGGTATCTAGAGAGTGGGATAGGTTTAATAACTACCCTAACCCTAACGCGTACCCTAACCCTAACCCCTACCCTAACCCTAACACGTACCCTAATCCTAACCCGTACCCTAAACCGAGCCCTAACCCTAACCCTAACCCATACCCTACGCCGTACCCACCCCCCTCCCCGAACCCGTACCCTAAGCCGTACCCTAAGCCTAACCCTAAGCCTAACCCTAACCCTAGGCTACCCTTGACTGCTTCTGCCTCCAATAGATTTCCTAAGCACTAGTGTTTTAAGGAACAGCTTAAAAAGAGAATCCTAATGTGATTTCTTTATAATGGGTGTGTTCCTTATCTTATCCTAGTGTCTAAATTCTTCTCCATGGCTGGACCCCCAAATAATATTCCTTTACGTGCTAAGGGGTATCTAGAGAGTGGGATAGGTTTACTAACTACCCTAACCCTAACGCGTACCCTAACCCTAACCCCTACCCTAACCCTAACACGTACCCTAATCCTAACCCGTACCCTAAACCGAGCCCTAACCCTAACACTAACCCTAACCCTAACCCTAACCCATACCCTACGCCGTACCCGCACCCCTCCCCGAACCCGTACCTTAAGCCGTACCCTAAGCCTAACACTAAGCCTAACCCTAACCCTAGGCTACCCTTGACTGCTTCTGCCTCCAATAGATTTCCTAAGCACTAGTGTTTTAAGGAACAGCTTAAAAAGAGAATCCTAATGTGATTTCTTTAAAATGGGTGTGTTCCTTATCTTATCCTAGTGTCTAAACTCTTCTCCATGGCTGCACCCCCAAATAATATTCCCTTACGTGCTAAGGGGTATCTAGAGAGTGGGATAGGTTTACTAACTACCCTAACCCTAACGCGTACCCTAACCCTAACCCCTACCCTAACCCTAACACGTACCCTAATCCTAACCCGTACCCTAAACCGAGCCCTAACCCTAACACTAACCCTAACCCTAACCCTAACCCATACCCTACGCCGTACCCGCACCCCTCCCCGAACCCGTACCTTAAGCCGTACCCTAAGCCTAACCCTAAGCCTAACCCCAACCCTAGGCTACCCTTGACTGCTTCTGCCTCCAATAGATTTCCTAAGCACTAGTGTTTTAAGGAACAGCTTAAAAAGAGAATCCTAATGTGATTTCTTTAAAATGGGTGTGTTCCTTATCTTATCCTAGTGTCTAAACTCTTCTCCATGGCTGCACACCCAAATAATATTCCCTTACGTGCTAAGGGGTATCTAGAGAGTGGGATAGGTTTAATAACTACCCTAACCCTAACGCGTACCCTAACGCTAACCCCTACCCTAACCCTAACACGTACCCTAATCCTAACCTGTACCCTAAACCGAGCCCTAACCCTAACACTAACCCTAACCCTAACCCATACCCTACTCCGTACCCGCACCCCTCCCCGAACCCGTACCCTAAGCCATACCCTAAACCTAACCCTAAGCCTAACACTAACCCTAGGCTACCCTTGACTGCTTCTGCCTCCAATTGATTTCCTAAGCAGTAGTGTTTTAAGGAACAGCTTAAAAAGAGAATCCTAATGTGATTTCTTTATAATGGGTGTGTTCCTTATCTTATCCTACTGTCTAAACTTTTCTCCATGGCTGGACCCCCAAATAATATTCCTTTACGTGCTAAGGGGGAGCTAGAGAGTGGGATAGGTTTACTAACTACCCTAGCCCTAACGTGTAACCTAACCCTAACCCCTACCCTAACCCTAACACGTACCCTAATCCTAAACCGTACCCTAAACCGAGCCCTAACCCTAACACTAACCCTAACCCTAACCCTAACCCATACCCTACGCCGTACCCGAACCCCTCCCCGAACCCATACCCCAAGCCGTACCCTAACCCTAACCCTAAGCCTAACCCTAACCCTAGGCTACCCTTGACTGCTTCTGCCTCCAATAGATTACCTAAGCACTAGTGTTTTAAGGAACAGCTTAAAAAGAGAATCCTAAAGTGATTTCTTTATAATGGGTGTGTTCCTTATCTTATCCTAGTGTCTAAACTCTTCTCCATGGCTGGACCCCCAAATAATATTCCTTTACGTGCTAAGGGGTATCTAGAGAGTGGGATAGGTTTAATAACTACCCTAACCCTAACGCGTACCCTAACCCTAACCCCTACCCTAACCTTAACACGTACCCTAATCCTAACCCGTACCCTAAACCGAGCCCTAATCCTAACACTAACCCTAACCCTAACCCTAACCCATACCCTACGCCGTACCCGAAACCCTCCCCGAACCCGTACCCTAAGCCGTACCCTAAGCCTAACCCTAAGCCTAACCCTAACCCTAGGCTACCCTTGACTGCTTCTGCCTCCAATAGATTTCCTAAGCACTAGTGTTTTAAGGAACAGCTTAAAAAGAGAATCCTAATGTGATTTCTTTATAATGGGTGTGTTCCTTATCTTATCCTAGTGTCTAAACTCTTCTCCATGGCTGGACCCTCAAATAATATTCCTTTACGTGCTAAGGGGTATCTAGAGAGTGGGATAGGTTTAATAACTACCCTAACCCTAACGCGTACCCTAACCCTAACCCCTACCCTAACCCTAACACGTACCCTAATCCTAACCCGTACCCTAAACCGAGCCCTAACCCTAACACTAACCCTAACCCTAACCCTAACCCATACCCTACGCCGTACCCGCACCCCTCCCCGAACTCGTACCCTAAGCCGTACCCTAAGCCTAACCCTAAGCCTAACCCTAACCCTAGGCTACCCTTGACTGCTTCTGCCTCCAATAGATTTCCTAAGCACTAGTGTTTAAGGAACAGCTTAAAAAGAGAATCCTAATGTGATTTCTTTATAATGGGTGTGTTCCTTATCTTATCCTAGTGTCTAAACTCTTCTCCATGGCTGCACCCCCAAATAATATTCCCTTACGTGCTAAGGGGTATCTAGAGTGTGGGATAGGTTTAATAACTACCCTAACCCTAACGCGTACCCTAACCCTAACCCCTACCCTAACCCTAACACGTACCCTAATCCTAACCTGTACCCTAAACCGAGCCCTAACCCTAACACTAACCCTAACCCTAACCCTAACCCATACCCTACGCCGTACCCGCACCCCTCCCCGAACCCGTACCCTAAGCCATACCCTAAACCTAACCCTAAGCCTAACCCTAACCCTAGGCTACCCTTGACTGCTTCTGCCTCCAATTGATTTCCTAAGCAGTAGTGTTTTAAGGAACAGCTTAAAAAGAGAATCCTAATGTGATTTCATTATAATGGGTGTGTTCCTTATCTTATCCTAGTGTCTAAACTCTTCTCCATGGCTGGACCCCCAAATAATATTCCTTTACGTGCTAAGGGGGAGCTAGAGAGTGGGATAGGTTTACTAACTACCCTAGCCCTAACGCGTAACCTAACCCTAACCCCTACCCTAACCCTAACACGTACCCTAATCCTAACCCGTACCCTAAACCGAGCCCTAACCCTAACACTAACCCTAACCCATACCCTACGCCGTACCCGAACCCCTCCCCGAACCCATACCCCAAGCCGTACCCTAACCCTAACCCTAAGCCTAACCCTAACCCTAGGCTACCCTTGACTGCTTCTGCCTCCAATAGATTTCCTAAGCACTAGTGTTTTAAGGAACAGCTTAAAAAGAGAATCCTAAAGTGATTTCTTTATAATGGGTGTGTTCCTTATCTTATCCTAGTGTCTAAACTCTTCTCCATGGCTGGACCCCCAAATAATATTCCTTTACGTGCTAAGGGGTATCTAGAGAGTGGGATAGGTTTAATAACTACCCTAACCCTAACGCGTACCCTAACCCTAACTCCTATCCTAACCCTAACACGTACCCTAATCCTAACCCGTACCCTAAACCGAGCCCTAACCCTAACACTAACCCTAACCCTAACCCTAACCCATACCCTACGCCGTACCCACACCCCTCCCCGAACCCGTACCCTAAGCCGTACCCTAAGCCTAACCCTAAGCCTAACCCTAACCCTAGGCTACCCTTGACTGCTTCTGCCTCCAATAGATTTCCTAAGCACTAGTGTTTTAAGGAACAGCTTAAAAAGAGAATCCTAATGTGATTTCTTTATAATGGGTGTGTTCCTTATCTTATCCTAGTGTCTAAACTCTTCTCCATGGCTGCACCCCCAAATAATATTGCCTTACGTGCTAAGGGGTATCTAGAGAGTGGGATAGGTTTAATAACTACCCTAACCCTAATGCGTACTCTAACCCTAACCCCTACCCTAACACTAACACGTACCCTAATCCTAACCCGTACCCTAAACCGAGCCCTACCCCTAACACTAACACTAACCCTAACCCTAACCCATACCCTACGCCGTACCCGAACCCCTCCCCAAACCCGTACCCTAAGCCGTACCCTAAGCCTAACCCTAAGCCTAACCCTAACCCTAGGCTACCCTTGACTGCTTCTGCCTCCAATAGATTTCCTAAGCACTAGTGTTTTAAGCAACAGCTTAAAAAGAGAATCCTAATGTGATTTCTTTATAATGGGTGTGTTCCTTATCTTATCCTAGTGTCTAAACTCTTCTCCATGGCTGGACCCCCAAATAATATTCCTTTACGTGCTAAGGGGTATCTAGAGAGTGGGATAGGTTTAATAACTACCCTAACCCTAACGCGTACCCTAACCCTAACCCCTACCCTAACCCTAACACGTACCCTAATCCTAACCCGTACCCTAAACCGAGCCCTAACCCTAACACTAACCCTAACCCTAACCCTAACCCATACCCTACGCCGTACCCGAAACCCTCCCCGAACCCGTACCCTAAGCCGTACCCTAAGCCTAACCCTAAGCCTAACCCTAACCCTAGGCTACCCTTGACTGCTTCTGCCTCCAATAGATTTCCTAAGCACTAGTGTTTTAAGGAACAGCTTAAAAAGAGAATCCTAATGTGATTTCTTTATAATGGGTGTGTTCCTTATCTTATCCTAGTGTCTAAACTCTTCTCCATGGCTGGACCCCCAAATAATATTCCTTTACGTGCTAAGGGGGAGCTAGAGAGTGGGATAGGTTTACTAACTACCCTAGCCCTAACGCGTAACCTAACCCTAACCCCTACCCTAACCCTAACACGTACCCTAATCCTAACCCGTACCCTAAACCGAGCCCTAACCCTAACACTAACCCTAACCCATACCCTACGCCGTACCCGAACCCCTCCCCGAACCCATACCCCAAGCCGTACCCTAACCCTAACTCTAAGCCTAACCCTAACCCTAGGCTACCCTTGACTGCTTCTGCCTCCAATAGATTTCCTAAGCACTAGTGTTTTAAGGAACAGCTTAAAAAGAGAATCCTAAAGTGATTTCTTTATAATGGGTGTGTTCCTTATCTTATCCTAGTGTCTAAACTCTTCTCCATGGCTGGACGCCCAAATAATATTCCTTTACGTGCTAAGGGGTATCTAGAGAGTGGGATAGGTTTAATAACTACCCTAACCCTAACGCGTACCCTAACCCTAACCCCTACCCTAACCCTAACACGTACCCTAATCCTAACCCGTACCCTAAACCGAGCCCTAACCCTAACACTAACCCTAACCCTAACCCTAACCCATACCCTACGCCGTACCCGAAACCCTCCCCGAACCCGTACCCTAAGCCGTACCCTAAGCCTAACCCTAAGCCTAACCCTAACCCTAGGCTACCCTTGACTGCTTCTGCCTCCAATAGATTTCCTAAGCACTAGTGTTTTAAGGAACAGCTTAAAAAGAGAATCCTAATGTGATTTCTTTATAATGGGTGTGTTCCTTATCTTATCCTAGTGTCTAAACTCTTCTCCATGGCTGGACCCTCAAATAATATTCCTTTACGTGCTAAGGGGTATCTAGAGAGTGGGATAGCTTTAATAACTACCCTAACCCTAACGCGTACCCTAACCCTAACCCCTACCCTAACCCTAACACGTACCCTAATCCTAACCCGTACCCTAAACCGAGCCCTAACCCTAACACAAACCCTAACCCTAACCCTAACCCATACCCTACGCCGTACCCGCACCCCTCCCCGAACACGTACCCTAAGCCATACCCTAAACCTAACCCTAAGCCTAACCCTAACCCTAGGCTACCCTTGACTGCTTCTGCCTCCAATAGATTTCCTAAGCACTAGTGTTTTAAGGAACAGCTTAAAAAGAGAATCCTAAAGTGATTTCTTTATAATGGGTGTGTTCCTTATCTTATCCTAGTGTCTAAACTCTTCTCCATGGCTGGACCCCCAAATAATATTCCTTTACGTGCTAAGGGGTATCTAGAGAGTGGGATAGGTTTAATAACTACCCTAACCCTAACGCGTACCCTAACCCTAACCCCTACCCTAACCCTAACACGTACCCTAATCCTAACCCGTACCCTAAACCGAGCCCTAACACTAACCCTAACCCATACCCTACGCCGTACCCGAAACCCTCCCCGAACCCGTACCCTAAGCCGTACCCTAAGCCTAACCCTAAGCCTAACCCTAACCCTAGGCTACCCTTGACTGCTTCTGCCTCCAATAGATTTCCTAAGCACTAGTGTTTTAAGGAACAGCTTAAAAAGAGAATCCTAATGTGATTTCTTTATAATGGGTGTGTTCCTTATCTTATCCTAGTGTCTAAACTCTTCTCCATGGCTGGACCCTCAAATAATATTCCTTTACGTGCTAAGGGGTATCTAGAGAGTGGGATAGGTTTAATAACTACCCTAACCCTAACGCGTACCCTAACCCTAACGCCTACCCTAACCCTAACACGTACCCTAATCCTAACCCGTACCCTAAACCGAGCCCTAACCCTAACACTAACCCTAACCCTAACCCTAACCCATACCCTACGCCGTACCCGAACCCCTCCCCGAACCCATTCCCCAAGCCGTACCCTAAACCTAACCCTAAGCCTAACCCTAACCCTAGGCTACCCTTGACTGCTTCTGCCTCCAATAGATTTCCTAAGCACTAGTGTTTTAAGGAACAGCTTAAAAAGAGAATCCTAAAGTGATTTCTTTATAATGGGTGTGTTCCTTATCTTATCCTAGTGTCTAAACTCTTCTCCATGGCTGGAACCCCAAATAATATTCCTTTACGTGCTAAGGGGTATCTAGAGAGTGGGATAGGTTTAATAACTACCCTAACCCTAACGCGTACCCTAACCCTAACCCCTACCCTAACCCTAACACGTACCCTAATCCTAACCCGTACCCTAAACCGAGCCCTAACCCTAACACTAACCCTAACCCATACCCTACGCCGTACCCACACCCCTTCCCGTACCCGTACCCTAAGCCGTACCCTAAGCCTAACCCTAAGCCTAACCCTAACCCTAGGCTACCCTTGACTGCTTCTGCCTCCAATAGATTTCCTAAGCACTAGTGTTTTAAGGAACAGCTTAAAAAGAGAATCCTAATGTGATTTCTTTATAATGGGTGTGTTCCTTATCTTATCCTAGTGTCTAAACTCTTCTCCATGGCTGCACCCCCAAATAATATTGCCTTACGTGCTAAGGGGTATCTAGAGAGTGGGATAGGTTTAATAACTACCCTAACCCTAATGCGTACTCTAACCCTAACCCCTACCCTAACACTAACACGTACCCTAATCCTAACCCGTACCCTAAACCGAGCCCTAACGCTAACACTAACACTAACCCTAACCCTAACCCATACCCTACGCCGTACACGAACCCCTCCCCAAACCCGTACCCTAAGCCGTACCCTAAGCCTAACCCTAAGCCTAACAATAACCCTAGGCTACCCTTGACTGCTTCTGCCTCCAATAGATTTCCTAAGCACTAGTGTTTTAAGCAACAGCTTAAAAAGAGAATCCTAATGTGATTTCTTTATAATGGGTGTGTTCCTTATCTTATCCTAGTGTCTAAATTCTTCTCCATGGCTGGACCCCCAAATAATATTCCTTTACGTGCTAAGGGGTATCTAGAGAGTGGGATAGGTTTACTAACTACCCTAACCCTAACGCGTACACTAACCCTAACCCCTACCCTAACCCTAACACGTACCCTAATCCTAACCGTAACCTAAACCGAGCCCTAACCCTAACACTAACCCTAACACTAACCCTAACCCATACCTTACGCCGTACCCGAAACCCTCCCCGAACCCGTACCCTAAGCCGTACCCTAAGCCTAACCCTAAGCCTAACCCTAACCCTAGGCTACCCTTGACTGCTTCTGCCTCCAATAGATTTCCTAAGCACTAGTGTTTTAAGGAACAGCTTAAAAAGAGAATCCTAATGTGATTTCTTTATAATGGGTGTGTTCCTTATCTTATCCTAGTGTCTAAACTCTTCTCCATGGCTGGACCCTCAAATAATATTCCTTTACGTGCTAAGGGGTATCTAGAGAGTGGGATAGGTTTAATAACTACCCTAACCCTAACGCGTACCCTAACCCTAACCCCTACCCTAACCCTAACACGTACCCTAATCCTAACCCGTACCCTAAACCGAGCCCTAACCCTAACACTAACCCTAACCCTAACCCTAACCCATACCCTACGCCGTACCCGCACCCCTCCCCGAACCCGTACCCTAAGCCGTACCCTAAGCCTCACCCTAAGCCTAACCCTAACCCTAGGCTACCCTTGACTGCTTCTGCCTCCAATAGATTTCCTAAGCACTAGTGTTTTAAGGAACAGCTTTAAAAGAGAATCCTAATGTGATTTCTTTAAAATGGGTGTGTTCCTTATCTTATCCTAGTGTCTAAACTCTTCTCCATGGCTGCACCCCCAAATAATATTCCCTTACGTGCTAAGGGGTATTTAGAGAGTGGGATAGGTTTAATAACTACCCTAACCCTAACGCGTACCCTAACCCTAACCCCTACCCTAACCCTAACACGTACCCTAATCCTAACCTGTACCCTAAACCGAGCCCTAACCCTAACACTAACCCTAACCCTAACCCTAACCCATACCCTACGCCGTACCCGCACCCCTCCCCGAACCCGTACCCTAAGCCATACCCTAAACCTAACCCTAAGCCTAACCCTAACCCTAGGCTACCCTTGATTGCTTCTGCCTCCAATTGATTTCCTAAGCAGTAGTGTTTTAAGGAACAGCTTAAAAAGAGAATCCTAATGTGATTTCTTTATAATGGGTGTGTTCCTTATCTTATCCTAGTGTCTAAACTCTTCTCCATGGCTGGACCCCCAAATAATATTCCTTTACGTGCTAAGGGGGAGCTAGAGAGTGGGATAGGTTTACTAACTACCCTAGCCCTAATGAGTAACCTAACCCTAACCCCTACCCTAACCCTAACACGTACCCTAATCCTAAACCGTACCCTAAACCGAGCCCTAACCCTAACACTAACCCTAACCCTAACCCTAACCCATACCCTACGCCGTACCCGAACCCCTCCCCGAACCCATACCCCAAGCCGTACCCTAACCCTAACCCTAAGCCTAACCCTAACCCTAGGCTACCCTTGACTGCTTCTGCCTCCAATAGATTTCCTAAGCACTAGTGTTTTAAGGAACAGCTTAAAAAGAGAATCCTAAAGTGATTTCTTTATAATGGGTGTGTTCCTTATCTTATCCTAGTGTCTAAACTCTTCTCCATGGCTGGACCCCCAAATAATATTCCTTTACGTGCTAAGGGGTATCTAGAGAGTGGGATAGGTTTAATAACTACCCTAACCCTAACGCGTACCCTAACCCTAACCCCTACCCTAACCTTAACACGTACCCTAATCCTAACCCGTACCCTAAACCGAGCCCTAACCCTAACACTAACCCTAACCCTATCCCTAACCCATACCCTACGCCGTACCCGAAACCCTCCCCGAACCCGTACCCTAAGCCGTACCCTAAGCCTAACCCTAAGCCTAACCCTAACCCTAGGCTACCCTTGACTGCTTCTGCCTCCAATAGATTTCCTAAGCACTAGTGTTTTAAGGAACAGCTTAAAAAGAGAATCCTAATGTGATTTCTTTATAATGGGTGTGTTCCTTATCTTATCCTAGTGTCTAAACTCTTCTCCATGGCTGCACCCCCAAATAATATTGCCTTACGTGCTAAGGGGTATCTAGAGAGTGGGATAGGTTTAATAACTACCCTAACCCTAATGCGTACTCTAACCCTAACCCCTACCCTAACACTAACACGTACCCTAATCCTAACCCGTACCCTAAACCGAGCCCTACCCCTAACACTAACACTAACCCTAACCCTAACCCATAACCTACGCCGTACCCGAACCCCTCCCCAAACCCGTACCCTAAGCCGTACCCTAAGCCTAACCCTAAGCCTAACCCTAACCCTAGGCTACCCTTGACTGCTTCTGCCTCCAATAGATTTCCTAAGCACTAGTGTTTTAAGCAACAGCTTAAAAAGAGAATCCTAATGTGATTTCTTTATAATGGGTGTGTTCCTTATCTTATCCTAGTGTCTAAACTCTTCTCCATGGCTGGACCCCCAAATAATATTCCTTTACGTGCTAAGGGGTATCTAGAGAGTGGGATAGGTTTAATAACTACCCTAACCCTAACGCGTACCCTAACCCTAACCCCTACCCTAACCCTAACACGTACCCTAATCCTAACCCGTACCCTAAACCGAGCCCTAACCCTAACACTAACCCTAACCCTAACCCTAACCCATACCCTACGCCGTACCCGCACCCCTCCCCGAACCCGTACCCTAAACCTAACCCTAAGCCTAACCCTAACCCTAGGCTACCCTTGACTGCTTCTGCCTCCAATAGATTTCCTAAGCACTAGTGTTTTAAGGAACAGCTTAAAAAGAGAATCCTAAAGTGATTTCTTTATAATGGGTGTGTTCCTTATCTTATCCTAGTGTCTAAACTCTTCTCCATGGCTGGACCCCCAAATAATATTCCTTTACGTGCTAAGGGGTATCTAGAGAGTGGGATAGGTTTAATAACTACCCTAACCCTAACGCGTACCCTAACCCTAACCCCTACCCTAACCCTAACACGTACCCTAATCCTAACCCGTACCCTAAACCGAGCCCTAACCCTAACCCTAACCCATACCCTACGCCGTACCCACCCCCCTCCCCGAACCCGTACCCTAAGCCGTACCCTAAGCCTAACCCTAAGCCTAACCCTAACCCTAGGCTACCCTTGACTGCTTCTGCCTCCAATAGATTTCCTAAGCACTAGTGTTTTAAGGAACAGCTTAAAAAGAGAATCCTAATGTGATTTCTTTATAATGGGTGTGTTCCTTATCTTATCCTAGTGTCTAAATTCTTCTCCATGGCTGGACCCCCAAATAATATTCCTTTACGTGCTAAGGGGTATCTAGAGAGTGGGATAGGTTTACTAACTACCCTAACCCTAACGCGTACCCTAACCCTAACCCCTACCCTAACCCTAACACGTACCCTAATCCTAACCCGTACCCTAAACCGAGCCCTAACCCTAACACTAACCCTAACCCTAACCCTAACCCATACCCTACGCCGTACCCGCACCCCTCCCCGAACCCGTACCTTAAGCCGTACCCTAAGCCTAACACTAAGCCTAACCCTAACCCTAGGCTACCCTTGACTGCTTCTGCCTCCAATAGATTTCCTAAGCACTAGTGTTTTAAGGAACAGCTTAAAAAGAGAATCCTAATGTGATTTCTTTAAAATGGGTGTGTTCCTTATCTTATCCTAGTGTCTAAACTCTTCTCCATGGCTGCACCCCCAAATAATATTCCCTTACGTGCTAAGGGGTATCTAGAGAGTGGGATAGGTTTACTAACTACCCTAACCCTAACGCGTACCCTAACCCTAACCCCTACCCTAACCCTAACACGTACCCTAATCCTAACCCGTACCCTAAACCGAGCCCTAACCCTAACACTAACCCTAACCCTAACCCTAACCCATACCCTACGCCGTACCCGCACCCCTCCCCGAACCCGTACCTTAAGCCGTACCCTAAGCCTAACCCTAAGCCTAACCCCAACCCTAGGCTACCCTTGACTGCTTCTGCCTCCAATAGATTTCCTAAGCACTAGTGTTTTAAGGAACAGCTTAAAAAGAGAATCCTAATGTGATTTCTTTAAAATGGGTGTGTTCCTTATCTTATCCTAGTGTCTAAACTCTTCTCCATGGCTGCACACCCAAATAATATTCCCTTACGTGCTAAGGGGTATCTAGAGAGTGGGATAGGTTTAATAACTACCCTAACCCTAACGCGTACCCTAACGCTAACCCCTACCCTAACCCTAACACGTACCCTAATCCTAACCTGTACCCTAAACCGAGCCCTAACCCTAACACTAACCCTAACCCTAACCCATACCCTACTCCGTACCCGCACCCCTCCCCGAACCCGTACCCTAAGCCATACCCTAAACCTAACCCTAAGCCTAACACTAACCCTAGGCTACCCTTGACTGCTTCTGCCTCCAATTGATTTCCTAAGCAGTAGTGTTTTAAGGAACAGCTTAAAAAGAGAATCCTAATGTGATTTCTTTATAATGGGTGTGTTCCTTATCTTATCCTACTGTCTAAACTTTTCTCCATGGCTGGACCCCCAAATAATATTCCTTTACGTGCTAAGGGGGAGCTAGAGAGTGGGATAGGTTTACTAACTACCCTAGCCCTAACGTGTAACCTAACCCTAACCCCTACCCTAACCCTAACACGTACCCTAATCCTAAACCGTACCCTAAACCGAGCCCTAACCCTAACACTAACCCTAACCCTAACCCTAACCCATACCCTACGCCGTACCCGAACCCCTCCCCGAACCCATACCCCAAGCCGTACCCTAACCCTAACCCTAAGCCTAACCCTAACCCTAGGCTACCCTTGACTGCTTCTGCCTCCAATAGATTACCTAAGCACTAGTGTTTTAAGGAACAGCTTAAAAAGAGAATCCTAAAGTGATTTCTTTATAATGGGTGTGTTCCTTATCTTATCCTAGTGTCTAAACTCTTCTCCATGGCTGGACCCCCAAATAATATTCCTTTACGTGCTAAGGGGTATCTAGAGAGTGGGATAGGTTTAATAACTACCCTAACCCTAACGCGTACCCTAACCCTAACCCCTACCCTAACCTTAACACGTACCCTAATCCTAACCCGTACCCTAAACCGAGCCCTAATCCTAACACTAACCCTAACCCTAACCCTAACCCATACCCTACGCCGTACCCGAAACCCTCCCCGAACCCGTACCCTAAGCCGTACCCTAAGCCTAACCCTAAGCCTAACCCTAACCCTAGGCTACCCTTGACTGCTTCTGCCTCCAATAGATTTCCTAAGCACTAGTGTTTTAAGGAACAGCTTAAAAAGAGAATCCTAATGTGATTTCTTTATAATGGGTGTGTTCCTTATCTTATCCTAGTGTCTAAACTCTTCTCCATGGCTGGACCCTCAAATAATATTCCTTTACGTGCTAAGGGGTATCTAGAGAGTGGGATAGGTTTAATAACTACCCTAACCCTAACGCGTACCCTAACCCTAACCCCTACCCTAACCCTAACACGTACCCTAATCCTAACCCGTACCCTAAACCGAGCCCTAACCCTAACACTAACCCTAACCCTAACCCTAACCCATACCCTACGCCGTACCCGCACCCCTCCCCGAACTCGTACCCTAAGCCGTACCCTAAGCCTAACCCTAAGCCTAACCCTAACCCTAGGCTACCCTTGACTGCTTCTGCCTCCAATAGATTTCCTAAGCACTAGTGTTTTAAGGAACAGCTTAAAAAGAGAATCCTAATGTGATTTCTTTATAATGGGTGTGTTCCTTATCTTATCCTAGTGTCTAAACTCTTCTCCATGGCTGCACCCCCAAATAATATTCCCTTACGTGCTAAGGGGTATCTAGAGTGTGGGATAGGTTTAATAACTACCCTAACCCTAACGCGTACCCTAACCCTAACCCCTACCCTAACCCTAACACGTACCCTAATCCTAACCTGTACCCTAAACCGAGCCCTAACCCTAACACTAACCCTAACCCTAACCCTAACCCATACCCTACGCCGTACCCGCACCCCTCCCCGAACCCGTACCCTAAGCCATACCCTAAACCTAACCCTAAGCCTAACCCTAACCCTAGGCTACCCTTGACTGCTTCTGCCTCCAATTGATTTCCTAAGCAGTAGTGTTTTAAGGAACAGCTTAAAAAGAGAATCCTAATGTGATTTCATTATAATGGGTGTGTTCCTTATCTTATCCTAGTGTCTAAACTCTTCTCCATGGCTGGACCCCCAAATAATATTCCTTTACGTGCTAAGGGGGAGCTAGAGAGTGGGATAGGTTTACTAACTACCCTAGCCCTAACGCGTAACCTAACCCTAACCCCTACCCTAACCCTAACACGTACCCTAATCCTAACCCGTACCCTAAACCGAGCCCTAACCCTAACACTAACCCTAACCCATACCCTACGCCGTACCCGAACCCCTCCCCGAACCCATACCCCAAGCCGTACCCTAACCCTAACCCTAAGCCTAACCCTAACCCTAGGCTACCCTTGACTGCTTCTGCCTCCAATAGATTTCCTAAGCACTAGTGTTTTAAGGAACAGCTTAAAAAGAGAATCCTAAAGTGATTTCTTTATAATGGGTGTGTTCCTTATCTTATCCTAGTGTCTAAACTCTTCTCCATGGCTGGACCCCCAAATAATATTCCTTTACGTGCTAAGGGGTATCTAGAGAGTGGGATAGGTTTAATAACTACCCTAACCCTAACGCGTACCCTAACCCTAACTCCTATCCTAACCCTAACACGTACCCTAATCCTAACCCGTACCCTAAACCGAGCCCTAACCCTAACACTAACCCTAACCCTAACCCTAACCCATACCCTACGCCGTACCCACACCCCTCCCCGAACCCGTACCCTAAGCCGTACCCTAAGCCTAACCCTAAGCCTAACCCTAACCCTAGGCTACCCTTGACTGCTTCTGCCTCCAATAGATTTCCTAAGCACTAGTGTTTTAAGGAACAGCTTAAAAAGAGAATCCTAATGTGATTTCTTTATAATGGGTGTGTTCCTTATCTTATCCTAGTGTCTAAACTCTTCTCCATGGCTGCACCCCCAAATAATATTGCCTTACGTGCTAAGGGGTATCTAGAGAGTGGGATAGGTTTAATAACTACCCTAACCCTAATGCGTACTCTAACCCTAACCCCTACCCTAACACTAACACGTACCCTAATCCTAACCCGTACCCTAAACCGAGCCCTACCCCTAACACTAACACTAACCCTAACCCTAACCCATACCCTACGCCGTACCCGAACCCCTCCCCAAACCCGTACCCTAAGCCGTACCCTAAGCCTAACCCTAAGCCTAACCCTAACCCTAGGCTACCCTTGACTGCTTCTGCCTCCAATAGATTTCCTAAGCACTAGTGTTTTAAGCAACAGCTTAAAAAGAGAATCCTAATGTGATTTCTTTATAATGGGTGTGTTCCTTATCTTATCCTAGTGTCTAAACTCTTCTCCATGGCTGGACCCCCAAATAATATTCCTTTACGTGCTAAGGGGTATCTAGAGAGTGGGATAGGTTTAATAACTACCCTAACCCTAACGCGTACCCTAACCCTAACCCCTACCCTAACCCTAACACGTACCCTAATCCTAACCCGTACCCTAAACCGAGCCCTAACCCTAACACTAACCCTAACCCTAACCCTAACCCATACCCTACGCCGTACCCGAAACCCTCCCCGAACCCGTACCCTAAGCCGTACCCTAAGCCTAACCCTAAGCCTAACCCTAACCCTAGGCTACCCTTGACTGCTTCTGCCTCCAATAGATTTCCTAAGCACTAGTGTTTTAAGGAACAGCTTAAAAAGAGAATCCTAATGTGATTTCTTTATAATGGGTGTGTTCCTTATCTTATCCTAGTGTCTAAACTCTTCTCCATGGCTGGACCCCCAAATAATATTCCTTTACGTGCTAAGGGGGAGCTAGAGAGTGGGATAGGTTTACTAACTACCCTAGCCCTAACGCGTAACCTAACCCTAACCCCTACCCTAACCCTAACACGTACCCTAATCCTAACCCGTACCCTAAACCGAGCCCTAACCCTAACACTAACCCTAACCCATACCCTACGCCGTACCCACCCCCCTCCCCGAACCCGTACCCTAAGCCGTACCCTAAGCCTATCCCTAAGCCTAACCCTAACCCTAGGCTACCCTTGACTGCTTCTGCCTCCAATAGATTTCCTAAGCACTAGTGTTTTAAGGAACAGCTTAAAAAGAGAATCCTAATGTGATTTCTTTATAATGGGTGTGTTCCTTATCTTATCCTAGTGTCTAAATTCTTCTCCATGGCTGGACCCCCAAATAATATTCCTTTACGTGCTAAGGGGTATCTAGAGAGTGGGATAGGTTTACTAACTACCCTAACCCTAACGCGTACCCTAACCCTAACCCCTACCCTAACCCTAACACGTACCCTAATCCTAACCCGTACCCTAAACCGAGCCCTAACCCTAACACTAACCCTAACCCTAACCCTAACCCATACCCTACGCCGTACCCGCACCCCTCCCCGAACCCGTACCTTAAGCCGTACCCTAAGCCTAACCCTAAGCCTAACCCTAACCCTAGGCTACCCTTGACTGCTTCTGCCTCCAATAGATTTCCTAAGCACTAGTGTTTTAAGGAACAGCTTAAAAAGAGAATCCTAATGTGATTTCTTTAAAATGGGTGTGTTCCTTATCTTATCCTAGTGTCTAAACTCTTCTCCATGGCTGCACCCCCAAATAATATTCCCTTACGTGCTAAGGGGTATCTAGAGAGTGGGATAGGTTTAATAACTACCCTAACCCTAACGCGTACCCTAACGCTAACCCCTACCCTAACCCTAACACGTACCCTAATCCTAACCTGTACCCTAAACCGAGCCCTAACCCTAACACTAACCCTAACCCTAACCCATACCCTACGCCGTACCCGCACCCCTCCCCGAACCCGTACCCTACGCCATACCCTAAACCTAACCCTAAGCCTAACCCTAACCCTAGGCTACCCTTGACTGCTTCTGCCTCCAATTGATTTCCTAAGCACTAGTGTTTTAAGGAACAGCTTAAAAAGAGAATCCTAATGTGATTTCTTTATAATGGGTGTGTTCCTTATCTTATCCTAGTGTCTAAACTTTTCTCCATGGCTGGACCCCCAAATAATATTCCTTTACGTGCTAAGGGAGAGCTAGAGAGTGGGATAGGTTTACTAACTACCCTAGCCCTAACACGTAACCTAACCCTAACCCCTACCCTAACCCTAACACGTACCCTAATCCTAAACCGTACCCTAAACCGAGCCCTAACCCTAACACTAACCCTAACCCTAACCCTAACCCATACCCTACGCCGTACCCGAACCCCTCCCCGAACCCATACCCCAAGCCGTACCCTAACCCTAACCCTAAGCCTAACCCTAACCCTAGGCTACCCTTGACTGCTTCTGCCTCCAATAGATTACCTAAGCACTAGTGTTTTAAGGAACAGCTTAAAAAGAGAATCCTAAAGTGATTTCTTTATAATGGGTGTGTTCCTTATCTTATCCTAGTGTCTAAACTCTTCTCCATGGCTGGACCCCCAAATAATATTCCTTTACGTGCTAAGGGGTATCTAGAGAGTGGGATAGGTTTAATAACTACCCTAACCCTAACGCGTACCCTAACCCTAACCCCTACCCTAACCCTAACACGTACCCTAATCCTAACCCGTACCCTAAACCGAGCCCTAACCCTAACACTAACCCTAACCCTAACCCTAACCCATACCCTACGCCGTACCCACCCCCCTCCCCGAACCCGTACCCTAAGCCGTACCCTAAGCCGAACCCTAAGCCTAACCCTAACCCTAGGCTACCCTTGACTGCTTCTGCCTCCAATAGATTTCCTAAGCACTAGTGTTTTAAGGAACAGCTTAAAAAGAGAATCCTAATGTGATTTCTTTATAATGGGTGTGTTCCTTATCTTATCGTAGTGTCTAAACTCTTCTCCATGGCTGGACCCTCAAATAATATTCCTTTACGTGCTAAGGGGTATCTAGAGAGTGGGATAGGTTTACTAACTACCCTAACCCTAACGCGTACCCTAACCCTAACCCCTACCCTAACCCTAACACGTACCCTAATCCTAACCCGTACCCTAAACCGAGCCCTAACCCTAACACTAACCCTAACCCTAACCCTAACCCATACCCTACGCCGTACCCGCACCCCTCCCCGAACCCGTACCTTAAGCCGTACCCTAAGCCTAACCCTAAGCCTAACCCTAACCCTAGGCTACCCTTGACTGCTTCTGCCTCCAATAGATTTCCTAAGCACTAGTGTTTTAAGGAACAGCTTAAAAAGAGAATCCTAATGTGATTTCTTTAAAATGGGTGTGTTCCTTATCTTATCCTAGTGTCTAAACTCTTCTCCATGGCTGCACCCCCAAATAATATTCCCTTACGTGCTAAGGGGTATCTAGAGAGTGGGATAGGTTTAATAACTACCCTAACCCTAACGCGTACCCTAACCCTAACCCCTACCCTAACCCTAACACGTACCCTAATCCTAACCTGTACCCTAAACCGAGCCCTAACCCTAACACTAACCCTAACCCTAACCCATACCCTACGCCGTACCCGCACCCCTCCCCGAACCCGTACCTTAAGCCATACCCTAAACCTAACCCTAAGCCTAACCCTAACCCTAGGCTACCCTTGACTGCTTCTGCCTCCAATTGATTTCCTAAGCAGTAGTGTTTTAAGGAACAGCTTAAAAAGAGAATCCTAATGTGATTTCTTTATAATGGGTGTGTTCCTTATCTTATCCTAGTGTCTAAACTTTTCTCCATGGCTGGACCCCCAAATAATATTCCTTTACGTGCTAAGGGGGAGCTAGAGAGTGGGATAGGTTTACTAACTATCCTAGCCCTAACGCGTAACCTAACCCTAACCCCTACCCTAACCCTAACACGTACCCTAATCCTAAACTGTACCCTAAACCGAGCCCTAACCCTAACACTAACCCTAACCCTAACCCTAACCCATACCCTACGCCGTACCCGAACCCCTCCCCGAACCCATACCCCAAGCCGTACCCTAACCCTAACCCTAAGCCTAACCCTAACCCTAGGCTCCCCTTGACTGCTTCTGCCTCCAATAGATTACCTAAGCACTAGTGTTTTAAGGAACAGCTTAAAAAGAGAATCCTAAAGTGATTTCTTTATAATGGGTGTGTTCCTTATCTTATCCTAGTGTCTAAACTCTTATCCATGGCTGGACCCCCAAATAATATTCCTTTACGTGCTAAGGGGTATCTAGAGAGTGGGATAGGTTTAATAACTACCCTAACCCTAACGCGTACCCTAACCCTAACCCCTACCCTAACCCTAACACGTACCCTAATCCTAAACCGTACCCTAAACCGAGCCCTAACCCTAAAACTAACCCTAACCCTAACCCTAACCCATACCCTACGCCGTACCCGAAACCCTCCCCGAACCCGTACCCTAAGCCGTACCCTAAGCCTAACCCTAAGCCTAACCCTAACCCTAGGCTACCCTTGACTGCTTCTGCCTCCAATAGATTTCCTAAGCACTAGTGTTTTAAGGAACAGCTTAAAAAGAGAATCCTAATGTGATTTCTTTATAATGGGTGTGTTCCTTATCTTATCCTAGTGTCTAAACTCTTCTCCATGGCTGGACCCTCAAATAATATTCCTTTACGTGCTAAGGGGTATCTAGAGAGTGGGATAGGTTTAATAACTACCCTAACCCTAACGCGTACCCTAACCCTAACCCCTACCCTAACCCTAACACGTACCCTAATCCTAACCCGTACCCTAAACCGAGCCCTAACCCTAACACTAACCCTAACCCTAACCCTAACCCATACCCTACGCCATACCCGCACCCCTCCCCGAACCCGTACCCTAAGCCGTACCCTAAGCCTAACCCTAAGCCTAACCCTAACCCTAGGCTACCCTTGACTGCTTCTGCCTCCAATAGATTTCCTAAGCAATAGTGTTTTAAGGAACAGCTTAAAAAGAGAATCCTAATGTGATTTCTTTATAATGGGTGTGTTCCTTATCTTATCCTAGTGTCTAAACTCTTCTCCATGGCTGCACCCCCAAATAATATTCCCTTACGTGCTAAGGGGTATCTAGAGAGTGGGATAGGTTTAATAACTACCCTAACCCTAACGCGTACCCTAACCCTAACCCCTACCCTAACCCTAACACGTACCCTAATCCTAACCTGTACCCTAAACCGAGCCCTAACCCTAACACTAACCCTAACCCTAACCCTAACCCATACCCTACGCCGTACCCGCACCCCTCCCCGAACCCGTACCCTAAGCCATACCCTAAACCTAACCCTAAGCCTAACCCTAACCCTAGGCTACCCTTGACTGCTTCTGCCTCCAATTGATTTCCTAAGCAGTAGTGTTTTAAGGAACAGCTTAAAAAGAGAATCCTAATGTGATTTCTTTATAATGGGTGTGTTCCTTATCTTATCCTAGTGTCTAAACTCTTCTCCATGGCTGGACCCCCAAATAATATTCCTTTACGTGCTAAGGGGGAGCTAGAGAGTGGGATAGGTTTACTAACTACCCTAGCCCTAACGCGTAACCTAACCCTAACCCCTACCCTAACCCTAACACGTACCCTAATCCTAACACGTACCCTAAACCGAGCCCTAACCCTAACACTAACCCTAACCCTAACCCATACCCTACGCCGTACCCACACCCCTCCCCGAACCCGTACCCTAAGCCGTACCCTAAGCCTAACCCTAAGCCTAACCCTAACCCTAGGCTACCCTTGACTGCTTCTGCCTCCAATAGATTTCCTAAGCACTAGTGTTTTAAGGAACAGCTTAAAAAGAGAATCCTAATGTGATTTCTTTATAATGGGTGTGTTCCTTATCTTATCCTAGTGTCTAAACTCTTCTCCATGGCTGCACCCCCAAATAATATTGCCTTACGTGCTAAGGGGTATCTAGAGAGTGGGATAGGTTTAATAACTACCCTAAACCTAATGCGTACTCTAACCCTAACCCCTACCCAAACACTAACACGTACCCTAATCCTAACCCGTACCCGAAACCGAGCCCTAACCCTAACACTAACACTAACCCTAACCCTAACCCATACCCTACGCCGTACCCGAACCCCTCCCCAAACCCGTACCCTAAGCCGTACCCTAAGCCTAACCCTAAGCCTAACACTAACCCTAGGCTACCCTTGACTGCTTCTGCCTCCAATAGATTTCCTAAGCACTAGTGTTTTAAGCAACAGCTTAAAAAGAGAATCCTAAAGTGATTTCTTTATAATGGGTGTGTTCCTTATCTTATCCTAGTGTCTAAATTCTTCTCCATGGCTGGACCCCCAAATAATATTCCTTTACGTGCTAAGGGGTATCTAGAGAGTGGGATAGGTTTACTAACTACCCTAACCCTAACGCGTACCCTAACCCTAACCCCTACCCTAAACCTAACACGTAACCTAATCCTAACCGTACCCTAAACCGAGCCCTAACCCTAACACTAACCCTAACCCTAACCCTAACCCATACCCTACGCCGTACCCGAAACCCTCCCCGAACCCGTACCCTAAGCCGTACCCTAAGCCTAACCCTAAGCCTAACCCTAACCCTAGGCTACCCTTGACTGCTTCTGCCTCCAATAGATTTCCTAAGCACTAGTGTTTTAAGGAACAGCTTAAAAAGAGAATCCTAATGTGATTTCTTTATAATGGGTGTGTTCCTTATCTTATCCTAGTGTCTAAACTCTTCTCCATGGCTGGACCCTCAAATAATATTCCTTTACGTGCTAAGGGGTATCTAGAGAGTGGGATAGGTTTAATAACTACCCTAACCCTAACGCGTACCCTAACCCTAACGCCTACCCTAACCCTAACACGTACCCTAATCCTAACCCGTACCCTAAACCGAGCCCTAACCCTAACACTAACCCTAACCCTAACCCTAACCCATACCCTACGCCGTACCCGAACCCCTCCCCGAACCCATTCCCCAAGCCGTACCCTAAACCTAACCCTAAGCCTAACCCTAACCCTAGGCTACCCTTGACTGCTTCTGCCTCCAATAGATTTCCTAAGCACTAGTGTTTTAAGGAACAGCTTAAAAAGAGAATCCTAAAGTGATTTCTTTATAATGGGTGTGTTCCTTATCTTATCCTAGTGTCTAAACTCTTCTCCATGGCTGGACCCCCAAATAATATTCCTTTACGTGCTAAGGGGTATCTAGAGAGTGGGATAGGTTTAATAACTACCCTAACCCTAACGCGTACCCTAACCCTAACCCCTACCCTAACCCTAACACGTACCCTAATCCTAACCCGTACCCTAAACCGAGCCCTAACCCTAACACTAACCCTAACCCATACCCTACGCCGTACCCACACCCCTTCCCGTACCCGTACCCTAAGCCGTACCCTAAGCCTAACCCTAAGCCTAACCCTAACCCTAGGCTACCCTTGACTGCTTCTGCCTCCAATAGATTTCCTAAGCACTAGTGTTTTAAGGAACAGCTTAAAAAGAGAATCCTAATGTGATTTCTTTATAATGGGTGTGTTCCTTATCTTATCCTAGTGTCTAAACTCTTCTCCATGGCTGCACCCCCAAATAATATTGCCTTACGTGCTAAGGGGTATCTAGAGAGTGGGATAGGTTTAATAACTACCCTAACCCTAATGCGTACTCTAACCCTAACCCCTACCCTAACACTAACACGTACCCTAATCCTAACCCGTACCCTAAACCGAGCCCTAACGCTAACACTAACACTAACCCTAACCCTAACCCATACCCTACGCCGTACACGAACCCCTCCCCAAACCCGTACCCTAAGCCGTACCCTAAGCCTAACCCTAAGCCTAACAATAACCCTAGGCTACCCTTGACTGCTTCTGCCTCCAATAGATTTCCTAAGCACTAGTGTTTTAAGCAACAGCTTAAAAAGAGAATCCTAATGTGATTTCTTTATAATGGGTGTGTTCCTTATCTTATCCTAGTGTCTAAATTCTTCTCCATGGCTGGACCCCCAAATAATATTCCTTTACGTGCTAAGGGGTATCTAGAGAGTGGGATAGGTTTACTAACTACCCTAACCCTAACGCGTACACTAACCCTAACCCCTACCCTAACCCTAACACGTACCCTAATCCTAACCGTAACCTAAACCGAGCCCTAACCCTAACACTAACCCTAACACTAACCCTAACCCATACCTTACGCCGTACCCGAAACCCTCCCCGAACCCGTACCCTAAGCCGTACCCTAAGCCTAACCCTAAGCCTAACCCTAACCCTAGGCTACCCTTGACTGCTTCTGCCTCCAATAGATTTCCTAAGCACTAGTGTTTTAAGGAACAGCTTAAAAAGAGAATCCTAATGTGATTTCTTTATAATGGGTGTGTTCCTTATCTTATCCTAGTGTCTAAACTCTTCTCCATGGCTGGACCCTCAAATAATATTCCTTTACGTGCTAAGGGGTATCTAGAGAGTGGGATAGGTTTAATAACTACCCTAACCCTAACGCGTACCCTAACCCTAACCCCTACCCTAACCCTAACACGTACCCTAATCCTAACCCGTACCCTAAACCGAGCCCTAACCCTAACACTAACCCTAACCCTAACCCTAACCCATACCCTACGCCGTACCCGCACCCCTCCCCGAACCCGTACCCTAAGCCGTACCCTAAGCCTCACCCTAAGCCTAACCCTAACCCTAGGCTACCCTTGACTGCTTCTGCCTCCAATAGATTTCCTAAGCACTAGTGTTTTAAGGAACAGCTTTAAAAGAGAATCCTAATGTGATTTCTTTAAAATGGGTGTGTTCCTTATCTTATCCTAGTGTCTAAACTCTTCTCCATGGCTGCACCCCCAAATAATATTCCCTTACGTGCTAAGGGGTATTTAGAGAGTGGGATAGGTTTAATAACTACCCTAACCCTAACGCGTACCCTAACCCTAACCCCTACCCTAACCCTAACACGTACCCTAATCCTAACCTGTACCCTAAACCGAGCCCTAACCCTAACACTAACCCTAACCCTAACCCCAACCCATACCCTACGCCGTACCCGCACCCCTCCCCGAACCCGTACCCTAAGCCATACCCTAAACCTAACCCTAAGCCTAACCCTAACCCTAGGCTACCCTTGATTGCTTCTGCCTCCAATTGATTTCCTAAGCAGTAGTGTTTTAAGGAACAGCTTAAAAAGAGAATCCTAATGTGATTTCTTTATAATGGGTGTGTTCCTTATCTTATCCTAGTGTCTAAACTCTTCTCCATGGCTGGACCCCCAAATAATATTCCTTTACGTGCTAAGGGGGAGCTAGAGAGTGGGATAGGTTTACTAACTACCCTAGCCCTAACGAGTAACCTAACCCTAACCCCTACCCTAACCCTAACACGTACCCTAATCCTAAACCGTACCCTAAACCGAGCCCTAACCCTAACACTAACCCTAACCCTAACCCTAACCCATACCCTACGCCGTACCCGAACCCCTCCCCGAACCCATACCCCAAGCCGTACCCTAACCCTAACCCTAAGCCTAACCCTAACCCTAGGCTACCCTTGACTGCTTCTGCCTCCAATAGATTTCCTAAGCACTAGTGTTTTAAGGAACAGCTTAAAAAGAGAATCCTAAAGTGATTTCTTTATAATGGGTGTGTTCCTTATCTTATCCTAGTGTCTAAACTCTTCTCCATGGCTGGACCCCCAAATAATATTCCTTTACGTGCTAAGGGGTATCTAGAGAGTGGGATAGGTTTAATAACTACCCTAACCCTAACGCGTACCCTAACCCTAACCCCTACCCTAACCCTAACACGTACCCTAATCCTAACCCGTACCCTAAACCGAGCCCTAACCCTAACACTAACCCTAACCCTAACCCTAACCCATACCCTACGCCGTACCCGAAACCCTCCCCGAACCCGTACCCTAAGCCGTACCCTAAGCCTAACCCTAAGCCTAACCCTAACCCTAGGCTACCCTTGACTGCTTCTGCCTCCAATAGATTTCCTAAGCACTAGTGTTTTAAGGAACAGCTTAAAAAGAGAATCCTAAAGTGATTTCTTTATAATGGGTGTGTTCCTTATCTTATCCTAGTGTCTAAACTCTTCTCCATGGCTGGACCCCCAAATAATATTCCTTTACGTGCTAAGGGGTATCTAGAGAGTGGGATAGGTTTAATAACTACCCTAACCCTAACGCGTACCCTAACCCTAACCCCTACCCTAACCCTAACACGTACCCTAATCCTAACCCGTACCCTAAACCGAGCCCTAACCCTAACACTAACCCTAACCCTAACCCTAACCCATACCCTACGCCGTACCCGAACCCCTCCCCGAACCCATTCCCCAAGCCGTACCCTAACCCTAACCCTAAGCCTAACCCTAACCCTAGGCTACCCTTGACTGCTTCTGCCTCCAATAGATTTCCTAAGCACTAGTGTTTTAAGGAACAGCTTAAAAAGAGAATCCTAAAGTGATTTCTTTATAATGGGTGTGTTCCTTATCTTATCCTAGTGTCTAAACTCTTCTCCATGGCTGGACCCCCAAATAATATTCCTTTACGTGCTAAGGGGTATCTAGAGAGTGGGATAGGTTTAATAACTACCCTAACCCTAACGCGTACCCTAACCCTAACCCCTACCCTAACCCTAACACGTACCCTAATCCTAACCCGTACCCTAAACCGAGCCCTAACCCTAACACTAACCCTAACCCTAACCCTAACCCATACCCTACGCCGTACCCACCCCCCTCCCCGAACCCGTACCCTAAGCCGTACCCTAAGCCTAACCCTAAGCCTAACCCTAACCCTAGGCTACCCTTGACTGCTTCTGCCTCCAATAGATTTCCTAAGCACTAGTGTTTTAAGGAACAGCTTAAAAAGAGAATCCTAATGTGATTTCTTTATAATGGGTGTGTTCCTTATCTTATCCTAGTGTCTAAATTCTTCTCCATGGCTGGACCCCCAAATAATATTCCTTTACGTGCTAAGGGGTATCTAGAGAGTGGGATAGGTTTACTAACTACCCTAACCCTAACGCGTACCCTAACCCTAACCCCTACCCTAACCCTAACACGTACCCTAATCCTAACCCGTACCCTAAACCGAGCCCTAACCCTAACACTAACCCTAACCCTAACCCTAACCCATACCCTACGCCGTACCCGCACCCCTCCCCGAACCCGTACCTTAAGCCGTACCCTAAGCCTAACCCTAAGCCTAACCCCAACCCTAGGCTACCCTTGACTGCTTCTGCCTCCAATAGATTTCCTAAGCACTAGTGTTTTAAGGAACAGCTTAAAAAGAGAATCCTAATGTGATTTCTTTAAAATGGGTGTGTTCCTTATCTTATCCTAGTGTCTAAACTCTTCTCCATGGCTGCACACCCAAATAATATTCCCTTACGTGCTAAGGGGTATCTAGAGAGTGGGATAGGTTTAATAACTACCCTAACCCTAACGCGTACCCTAACGCTAACCCCTACCCTAACCCTAACACGTACCCTAATCCTAACCTGTACCCTAAACCGAGCCCTAACCCTAACACTAACCCTAACCCTAACCCATACCCTACGCCGTACCCGCACCCCTCCCCGAACCCGTACCCTAAGCCATACCCTAAACCTAACCCTAAGCCTAACCCTAACCCTAGGCTACCCTTGACTGCTTCTGCCTCCAATTGATTTCCTAAGCAGTAGTGTTTTAAGGAACAGCTTAAAAAGAGAATCCTAATGTGATTTCTTTATAATGGGTGTGTTCCTTATCTTATCCTACTGTCTAAACTTTTCTCCATGGCTGGACCCCAAAATAATATTCCTTTACGTGCTAAGGGGGAGCTAGAGAGTGGGATAGGTTTACTAACTACCCTAGCCCTAACGCGTAACCTAACCCTAACCCCTACCCTAACCCTAACACGTACCCTAATCCTAAACCGTACCCTAAACCGAGCCCTAACCCTAACACTAACCCTAACCCTAACCCTAACCCATACCCTACGCCGTACCCGAACCCCTCCCCGAACCCATACCCCAAGCCGTACCCTAACCCTAACCCTAAGCCTAACCCTAACCCTAGGCTACCCTTGACTGCTTCTGCCTCCAATAGATTACCTAAGCACTAGTGTTTTAAGGAACAGCTTAAAAAGAGAATCCTAAAGTGATTTCTTTATAATGGGTGTGTTCCTTATCTTATCCTAGTGTCTAAACTCTTCTCCATGGCTGGACCCCCAAATAATATTCCTTTACGTGCTAAGGGGTATCTAGAGAGTGGGATAGGTTTAATAACTACCCTAACCCTAACGCGTACCCTAACCCTAACCCCTACCCTAACCTTAACACGTACCCTAATCCTAACCCGTACCCTAAACCGAGCCCTAATCCTAACACTAACCCTAACCCTAACCCTAACCCATACCCTACGCCGTACCCGAAACCCTCCCCGAACCCGTACCCTAAGCCGTACCCTAAGCCTAACCCTAAGCCTAACCCTAACCCTAGGCTCCCCTTGACTGCTTCTGCCTCCAATAGATTTCCTAAGCACTAGTGTTTTAAGGAACAGCTTAAAAAGAGAATCCTAATGTGATTTCTTTATAATGGGTGTGTTCCTTATCTTATCCTAGTGTCTAAACTCTTCTCCATGGCTGGACCCTCAAATAATATTCCTTTACGTGCTAAGGGGTATCTAGAGAGTGGGATAGGTTTAATAACTACCCTAACCCTAACGCGTACCCTAACCCTAACCCCTACCCTAACCCTAACACGTACCCTAATCCTAACCCGTACCCTAAACCGAGCCCTAACCCTAACACTAACCCTAACCCTAACCCTAACCCATACCCTACGCCGTACCCGCACCCCTCCCCGAACCCGTACCCTAAGCCGTACCCTAAGCCTAACCCTAAGCCTAACCCTAACCCTAGGCTACCCTTGACTGCTTCTGCCTCCAATAGATTTCCTAAGCACTAGTGTTTTAAGGAACAGCTTAAAAAGAGAATCCTAATGTGATTTCTTTATAATGGGTGTGTTCCTTATCTTATCCTAGTGTCTAAACTCTTCTCCATGGCTGCACCCCCAAATAATATTCCCTTACGTGCTAAGGGGTATCTAGAGAGTGGGATAGGTTTAATAACTACCCTAACCCTAACGCGTACCCTAACCCTAACCCCTACCCTAACCCTAACACGTACCCTAATCCTAACCTGTACCCTAAACCGAGCCCTAACCCTAACACTAACCCTAACCCTAACCCTAACCCATACCCTACGCCGTACCCGCACCCCTCCCCGAACCCGTACCCTAAGCCATACCCTAAACCTAACCCTAAGCCTAACCCTAACCCTAGGCTACCCTTGACTGCTTCTGCCTCCAATTGATTTCCTAAGCAGTAGTGTTTTAAGGAACAGCTTAAAAAGAGAATCCTAATGTGATTTCATTATAATGGGTGTGTTCCTTATCTTATCCTAGTGTCTAAACTCTTCTCCATGGCTGGACCCCCAAATAATATTCCTTTACGTGCTAAGGGGGAGCTAGAGAGTGGGATAGGTTTACTAACTACCCTAGCCCTAACGCGTAACCTAACCCTAACCCCTACCCTAACCCTAACACGTACCCTAATCCTAACCCGTACCCTAAACCGAGCCCTAACCCTAACACTAACCCTAACCCATACCCTACGCCGTACCCGAACCCCTCCCCGAACCCATACCCCAAGCCGTACCCTAACCCTAACCCTAAGCCTAACCCTAACCCTAGGCTACCCTTGACTGCTTCTGCCTCCAATAGATTTCCTAAGCACTAGTGTTTTAAGGAACAGCTTAAAAAGAGAATCCTAAAGTGATTTCTTTATAATGGGTGTGTTCCTTATCTTATCCTAGTGTCTAAACTCTTCTCCATGGCTGGACCCCCAAATAATATTCCTTTACGTGCTAAGGGGTATCTAGAGAGTGGGATAGGTTTAATAACTACCCTAACCCTAACGCGTACCCTAACCCTAACTCCTATCCTAACCCTAACACGTACCCTAATCCTAACCCGTACCCTAAACCGAGCCCTAACCCTAACACTAACCCTAACCCTAACCCTAACCCATACCCTACGCCGTACCCACACCCCTCCCCGAACCCGTACCCTAAGCCGTACCCTAAGCCTAACCCTAAGCCTAACCCTAACCCTAGGCTACCCTTGACTGCTTCTGCCTCCAATAGATTTCCTAAGCACTAGTGTTTTAAGGAACAGCTTAAAAAGAGAATCCTAATGTGATTTCTTTATAATGGGTGTGTTCCTTATCTTATCCTAGTGTCTAAACTCTTCTCCATGGCTGCACCCCCAAATAATATTGCCTTACGTGCTAAGGGGTATCTAGAGAGTGGGATAGGTTTAATAACTACCCTAACCCTAATGCGTACTCTAACCCTAACCCCTACCCTAACACTAACACGTACCCTAATCCTAACCCGTACCCTAAACCGAGCCCTACCCCTAACACTAACACTAACCCTAACCCTAACCCATACCCTACGCCGTACCCACCCCCCTCCCCGAACCCGTACCCTAAGCCGTACCCTAAGCCTAACCCTAAGCCTAACCCTAACCCTAGGCTACCCTTGACTGCTTCTGCCTCCAATAGATTTCCTAAGCACTAGTGTTTTAAGGAACAGCTTAAAAAGAGAATCCTAATGTGATTTCTTTATAATGGGTGTGTTCCTTATCTTATCCTAGTGTCTAAATTCTTCTCCATGGCTGGACCCCCAAATAATATTCCTTTACGTGCTAAGGGGTATCTAGAGAGTGGGATAGGTTTACTAACTACCCTAACCCTAACGCGTACCCTAACCCTAACCCCTACCCTAACCCTAACATGTACCCTAATCCTAACCCGTACCCTAAACCGAGCCCTAACCCTAACACTAACCCTAACCCTAACCCTAACCCATACCCTACGCCGTACCCGCACCCCTCCCCGAACCCGTACCTTAAGCCGTACCCTAAGCCTAACCCTAAGCCTAACCCTAACCCTAGGCTACCCTTGACTGCTTCTGCCTCCAATAGATTTCCTAAGCACTAGTGTTTTAAGGAACAGCTTAAAAAGAGAATCCTAATGTGATTTCTTTAAAATGGGTGTGTTCCTTATCTTATCCTAGTGTCTAAACTCTTCTCCATGGCTGCACCCCCAAATAATATTCCCTTACGTGCTAAGGGGTATCTAGAGAGTGGGATAGGTTTAATAACTACCCTAACCCTAACGCGTACCCTAACGCTAACCCCTACCCTAACCCTAACACGTACCCTAATCCTAACCTGTACCCTAAACCGAGCCCTAACCCTAACACTAACCCTAACCCTAACCCATACCCTACGCCGTACCCGCACCCCTCCCCGAACCCGTACCCTAAGCCATACCCTAAACCTAACCCTAAGCCTAACCCTAACCCTAGGCTACCCTTGACTGCTTCTGCCTCCAATTGATTTCCTAAGCACTAGTGTTTTAAGGAACAGCTTAAAAAGAGAATCCTAATGTGATTTCTTTATAATGGGTGTGTTCCTTATCTTATCCTAGTGTCTAAACTTTTCTCCATGGCTGGACCCCCAAATAATATTCCTTTACGTGCTAAGGGGGAGCTAGAGAGTGGGATAGGTTTACTAACTACCCTAGCCCTAACACGTAACCTAACCCTAACCCCTACCATAACCCTAACACGTACCCTAATCCTAAACCGTACCCTAAACCGAGCCCTAACCCTAACACTAACCCTAACCCTAACCCTAACCCATACCCTACGCCGTACCCGAACCCCTCCCCGAACCCATACCCCAAGCCGTACCCTAACCCTAACCCTAAGCCTAACACTAACCCTAGGCTACCCTTGACTGCTTCTGCCTCCAATAGATTACCTAAGCACTAGTGTTTTAAGGAACAGCTTAAAAAGAGAATCCTAAAGTGATTTCTTTATAATGGGTGTGTTCCTTATCTTATCCTAGTGTCTAAACTCTTCTCCATGGCTGGACCCCCAAATAATATTCCTTTACGTGCTAAGGGGTATCTAGAGAGTGGGATAGGTTTAATAACTACCCTAACCCTAACGCGTACCCTAACCCTAACCCCTACCCTAACCCTAACACGTACTCTAATCCTAAACCGTACCCTAAACCGAGCCCTAACCCTAACACTAACCCTAACCCTAACCCTAACCCATACCCTACGCCGTACCCGAAACCCTCCCCGAACCCGTACCCTAAGCCGTACCCTAAGCCTAACCCTAAGCCTAACCCTAACCCTAGGCTACCCTTGACTGCTTCTGCCTCCAATAGATTTCCTAAGCACTAGTGTTTTAAGGAACAGCTTAAAAAGAGAATCCTAATGTGATTTCTTTATAATGGGTGTGTTCCTTATCTTATCCTAGTGTCTAAACTCTTCTCCATGGCTGCACCCCCAAATAATATTCCCTTACGTGCTAAGGGGTATCTAGAGAGTGGGATAGGTTTAATAACTACCCTAACCCTAACGCGTACCCTAACCCTAACCCCTACCCTAACCCTAACACGTACCCTAATCCTAACCTGTACCCTAAACCGAGCCCTAACCCTAACACTAACCCTAACCCTAACCCTAACCCATACCCTACGCCGTACCCGCACCCCTCCCCGAACCCGTACCCTAAGCCATACCCTAAACCTAACCCTAAGCCTAACCCTAACCCTAGGCTACCCTTGACTGCTTCTACCTCCAATTGATTTCCTAAGCAGTAGTGTTTTAAGGAACAGCTTAAAAAGAGAATCCTAATGTGATTTCTTTATAATGGGTGTGTTCCTTATCTTATCCTAGTGTCTAAACTCTTCTCCATGGCTGGACCCCCAAATAATATTCCTTTACGTGCTAAGGGGGAGCTAGAGAGTGGGATAGGTTTACTAACTACCCTAGCCCTAACGCGTAACCTAACCCTAACCCCTACCCTAACCCTAACACGTACCCTAATCCTAACCCGTACCCTAAACCGAGCCCTAACCCTAACACTAACCCTAACCGATACCCTACGCCGTACCCGAACCCCTCCCCGAACCCATACCCCAAGCCGTACCCTAACCCTAACCCTAAGCCTAACCCTAACCCTAGGCTACCCTTGACTGCTTCTGCCTCCAATAGATTTCCTAAGCACTAGTGTTTTAAGGAACAGCTTAAAAAGAGAATCCTAATGTGATTTCTTTATAATGGGTGTGTTCCTTATCTTATCCTAGTGTCTAAACTCTTCTCCATGGCTGCACCCCCAAATAATATTGCCTTACGTGCTAAGGGGTATCTAGAGAGTGGGATAGGTTTAATAACTACCCTAACCCTAATGCGTACTCTAACCCTAACCCCTACCCTAACACTAACACGTACCCTAATCCTAACCCGTACCCTAAACCGAGCCCTAACGCTAACACTAACACTAACCCTAACCCTAACCCATACCCTACGCCGTACACGAACCCCTCCCCAAACCCGTACCCTAAGCCGTACCCTAAGCCTAACCCTAAGCCTAACAATAACCCTAGGCTACCCTTGACTGCTTCTGCCTCCAATAGATTTCCTAAGCACTAGTGTTTTAAGCAACAGCTTAAAAAGAGAATCCTAATGTGATTTCTTTATAATGGGTGTGTTCCTTATCTTATCCTAGTGTCTAAATTCTTCTCCATGGCTGGACCCCCAAATAATATTCCTTTACGTGCTAAGGGGTATCTAGAGAGTGGGATAGGTTTACTAACTACCCTAACCCTAACGCGTACACTAACCCTAACCCCTACCCTAACCCTAACACGTACCCTAATCCTAACCGTACCCTAAACCGAGCCCTAACCCTAACACTAACCCTAACACTAACCCTAACCCATACCCTACGCCGTACCCGAAACCCTCCCCGAACCCGTACCCTAAGCCGTACCCTGAGCCTAAGCCTAAGCCTAACCCTAACCCTAGGCTACCCTTGACTGCTTCTGCCTCCAATAGATTTCCTAAGCACTAGTGTTTTAAGGAACAGCTTAAAAAGAGAATCCTAATGTGATTTCTTTATAATGGGTGTGTTCCTTATCTTATCCTAGTGTCTAAACTCTTCTCCATGGCTGGACCCTCAAATAATATTCCTTTACGTGCTAAGGGGTATCTAGAGAGTGGGATAGGTTTAATAACTACCCTAACCCTAACGCGTACCCTAACCCTAACCCCTACCCTAACCCTAACACGTACCCTAATCCTAACCCGTACCCTAAACCGAGCCCTAACCCTAACACTAACCCTAACCCTAACCCTAACCCATACCCTACGCCGTACCCGCACCCCTCCCCGAACCCGTACCCTAAGCCGTACCCTAAGCCTCACCCTAAGCCTAACCCTAACCCTAGGCTACCCTTGACTGCTTCTGCCTCCAATAGATTTCTTAAGCACTAGTGTTTTAAGGAACAGCTTAAAAAGAGAATCCTAATGTGATTTCTTTAAAATGGGTGTGTTCCTTATCTTATCCTAGTGTCTAAACTCTTCTCCATGGCTGCACCCCCAAATAATATTCCCTTACGTGCTAAGGGGTATCTAGAGAGTGGGATAGGTTTAATAACTACCCTAACCCTAACGCGTACCCTAACCCTAACCCCTACCCTAACCCTAACACGTACCCTAATCCTAACCTGTACCCTAAACCGAGCCCTAACCCTAACACTAACCCTAACCCTAACCCATACCCTACGCCGTACCCGCACCCCTCCCCGAACCCGTACCCTAAGCCATACCCTAAACCTAACCCTAAGCCTAACCCTAACCCTAGGCTACCCTTGATTGCTTCTGCCTCCAATTGATTTCCTAAGCAGTAGTGTTTTAAGGAACAGCTTAAAAAGAGAATCCTAATGTGATTTCTTTATAATGGGTGTGTTCCTTATCTTATCCTAGTGTCTAAACTCTTCTCCATGGCTGGACCCCCAAATAATATTCCTTTACGTGCTAAGGGGGAGCTAGAGAGTGGGATAGGTTTACTAACTACCCTAGCCCTAACGAGTAACCTAACCCTAACCCCTACCCTAACCCTAACACGTACCCTAATCCTAAACCGTACCCTAAACCGAGCCCTAACCCTAACACTAACCCTAACCCTAACCCTAACCCATACCCTACGCCGTACCCGAACCCCTCCCCGAACCCATACCCCAAGCCGTACCCTAACCCTAACCCTAAGCCTAACCCTAACCCTAGGCTACCCTTGACTGCTTCTGCCTCCAATAGATTTCCTAAGCACTAGTGTTTTAAGGAACAGCTTAAAAAGAGAATCCTAATGTGATTTCTTTATAATGGGTGTGTTCCTTATCTTATCCTAGTGTCTAAATTCTTCTCCATGGCTGGACCCCCAAATAATATTCCTTTACGTGCTAAGGGGTATCTAGAGAGTGGGATAGGTTTACTAACTACCCTAACCCTAACGCGTACCCTAACCCTAACCCCTACCCTAACCCTAACATGTACCCTAATCCTAACCCGTACCCTAAACCGAGCCCTAACCCTAACACTAACCCTAACCCTAACCCTAACCCATACCCTACGCCGTACCCGCACCCCTCCCCGAACCCGTACCTTAAGCCGTACCCTAAGCCTAACCCTAAGCCTAACCCTAACCCTAGGCTACCCTTGACTGCTTCTGCCTCCAATAGATTTCCTAAGCACTAGTGTTTTAAGGAACAGCTTAAAAAGAGAATCCTAATGTGATTTCTTTAAAATGGGTGTGTTCCTTATCTTATCCTAGTGTCTAAACTCTTCTCCATGGCTGCACCCCCAAATAATATTCCCTTACGTGCTAAGGGGTATCTAGAGAGTGGGATAGGTTTAATAACTACCCTAACCCTAACGCGTACCCTAACGCTAACCCCTACCCTAACCCTAACACGTACCCTAATCCTAACCTGTACCCTAAACCGAGCCCTAACCCTAACACTAACCCTAACCCTAACCCATACCCTACGCCGTACCCGCACCCCTCCCCGAACCCGTACCCTAAGCCATACCCTAAACCTAACCCTAAGCCTAACCCTAACCCTAGGCTACCCTTGACTGCTTCTGCCTCCAATTGATTTCCTAAGCACTAGTGTTTTAAGGAACAGCTTAAAAAGAGAATCCTAATGTGATTTCTTTATAATGGGTGTGTTCCTTATCTTATCCTAGTGTCTAAACTTTTCTCCATGGCTGGACCCCCAAATAATATTCCTTTACGTGCTAAGGGGGAGCTAGAGAGTGGGATAGGTTTACTAACTACCCTAGCCCTAACACGTAACCTAACCCTAACCCCTACCCTAACCCTAACACGTACCCTAATCCTAAACCGTACCCTAAACCGAGCCCTAACCCTAACACTAACCCTAACCCTAACCCTAACCCATACCCTACGCCGTACCCGAACCCCTCCCCGAACCCATACCCCAAGCCGTACCCTAACCCTAACCCTAAGCCTAACACTAACCCTAGGCTACCCTTGACTGCTTCTGCCTCCAATAGATTACCTAAGCACTAGTGTTTTAAGGAACAGCTTAAAAAGAGAATCCTAAAGTGATTTCTTTATAATGGGTGTGTTCCTTATCTTATCCTAGTGTCTAAACTCTTCTCCATGGCTGGACCCCCAAATAATATTCCTTTACGTGCTAAGGGGTATCTAGAGAGTGGGATAGGTTTAATAACTACCCTAACCCTAACGCGTACCCTAACCCTAACCCCTACCCTAACCCTAACACGTACTCTAATCCTAAACCGTACCCTAAACCGAGCCCTAACCCTAACACTAACCCTAACCCTAACCCTAACCCATACCCTACGCCGTACCCGAAACCCTCCCCGAACCCGTACCCTAAGCCGTACCCTAAGCCTAACCCTAAGCCTAACCCTAACCCTAGGCTACCCTTGACTGCTTCTGCCTCCAATAGATTTCCTAAGCACTAGTGTTTTAAGGAACAGCTTAAAAAGAGAATCCTAATGTGATTTCTTTATAATGGGTGTGTTCCTTATCTTATCCTAGTGTCTAAACTCTTCTCCATGGCTGGACCCTCAAATAATATTCCTTTACGTGCTAAGGGGTATCTAGAGAGTGGGATAGGTTTAATAACTACCCTAACCCTAACGCGTACCCTAACCCTAACCCCTACCCTAACCCTAACACGTACCCTAATCCTAACCCGTACCCTAAACCGAGCCCTAACCCTAACACTAACCCTAACCCTAACCCTAACCCATACCCTACGCCGTACCCGCACCCCTCCCCGAACCCGTACCCTAAGCCGTACCCTAAGCCTAACCCTAAGCCTAACCCTAACCCTAGGCTACCCTTGACTGCTTCTGCCTCCAATAGATTTCCTAAGCACTAGTGTTTTAAGGAACAGCTTAAAAAGAGAATCCTAATGTGATTTCTTTATAATGGGTGTGTTCCTTATCTTATCCTAGTGTCTAAACTCTTCTCCATGGCTGCACCCCCAAATAATATTCCCTTACGTGCTAAGGGGTATCTAGAGAGTGGGATAGGTTTAATAACTACCCTAACCCTAACGCGTACCCTAACCCTAACCCCTACCCTAACCCTAACACGTACCCTAATCCTAACCTGTACCCTAAACCGAGCCCTAACCCTAACACTAACCCTAACCCTAACCCTAACCCATACCCTACGCCGTACCCGCACCCCTCCCCGAACCCGTACCCTAAGCCATACCCTAAACCTAACCCTAAGCCTAACCCTAACCCTAGGCTACCCTTGACTGCTTCTACCTCCAATTGATTTCCTAAGCAGTAGTGTTTTAAGGAACAGCTTAAAAAGAGAATCCTAATGTGATTTCTTTATAATGGGTGTGTTCCTTATCTTATCCTAGTGTCTAAACTCTTCTCCATGGCTGGACCCCCAAATAATATTCCTTTACGTGCTAAGGGGGAGCTAGAGAGTGGGATAGGTTTACTAACTACCCTAGCCCTAACGCGTAACCTAACCCTAACCCCTACCCTAACCCTAACACGTACCCTAATCCTAACCCGTACCCTAAACCGAGCCCTAACCCTAACACTAACCCTAACCCATACCCTACGCCGTACCCGAACCCCTCCCCGAACCCATACCCCAAGCCGTACCCTAACCCTAACCCTAAGCCTAACCCTAACCCTAGGCTACCCTTGACTGCTTCTGCCTCCAATAGATTTCCTAAGCACTAGTGTTTTAAGGAACAGCTTAAAAAGAGAATCCTAAAGTGATTTCTTTATAATGGGTGTGTTCCTTATCTTATCCTAGTGTCTAAACTCTTCTCCATGGCTGCACCCCCAAATAATATTGCCTTACGTGCTAAGGGGTATCTAGAGAGTGGGATAGGTTTAATAACTACCCTAACCCTAATGCGTACTCTAACCCTAACCCCTACCCTAACACTAACACGTACCCTAATCCTAACCCGTACCCTAAACCGAGCCCTAACGCTAACACTAACACTAACCCTAACCCTAACCCATACCCTACGCCGTACACGAACCCCTCCCCAAACCCGTACCCTAAGCCGTACCCTAAGCCTAACCCTAAGCCTAACAATAACCCTAGGCTACCCTTGACTGCTTCTGCCTCCAATAGATTTCCTAAGCACTAGTGTTTTAAGCAACAGCTTAAAAAGAGAATCCTAATGTGATTTCTTTATAATGGGTGTGTTCCTTATCTTATCCTAGTGTCTAAATTCTTCTCCATGGCTGGACCCCCAAATAATATTCCTTTACGTGCTAAGGGGTATCTAGAGAGTGGGATAGGTTTACTAACTACCCTAACCCTAACGCGTACACTAACCCTAACCCCTACCCTAACCCTAACACGTACCCTAATCCTAACCGTACCCTAAACCGAGCCCTAACCCTAACACTAACCCTAACACTAACCCTAACCCATACCCTACGCCGTACCCGAAACCCTCCCCGAACCCGTACCCTAAGCCGTACCCTGAGCCTAAGCCTAAGCCTAACCCTAACCCTAGGCTACCCTTGACTGCTTCTGCCTCCAATAGATTTCCTAAGCACTAGTGTTTTAAGGAACAGCTTAAAAAGAGAATCCTAATGTGATTTCTTTATAATGGGTGTGTTCCTTATCTTATCCTAGTGTCTAAACTCTTCTCCATGGCTGGACCCTCAAATAATATTCCTTTACGTGCTAAGGGGTATCTAGAGAGTGGGATAGGTTTAATAACTACCCTAACCCTAACGCGTACCCTAACCCTAACCCCTACCCTAACCCTAACACGTACCCTAATCCTAACCCGTACCCTAAACCGAGCCCTAACCCTAACACTAACCCTAACCCTAACCCTAACCCATACCCTACGCCGTACCCGCACCCCTCCCCGAACCCGTACCCTAAGCCGTACCCTAAGCCTCACCCTAAGCCTAACCCTAACCCTAGGCTACCCTTGACTGCTTCTGCCTCCAATAGATTTCTTAAGCACTAGTGTTTTAAGGAACAGCTTAAAAAGAGAATCCTAATGTGATTTCTTTAAAATGGGTGTGTTCCTTATCTTATCCTAGTGTCTAAACTCTTCTCCATGGCTGCACCCCCAAATAATATTCCCTTACGTGCTAAGGGGTATCTAGAGAGTGGGATAGGTTTAATAACTACCCTAACCCTAACGCGTACCCTAACCCTAACCCCTACCCTAACCCTAACACGTACCCTAATCCTAACCTGTACCCTAAACCGAGCCCTAACCCTAACACTAACCCTAACCCTAACCCATACCCTACGCCGTACCCGCACCCCTCCCCGAACCCGTACCCTAAGCCATACCCTAAACCTAACCCTAAGCCTAACCCTAACCCTAGGCTACCCTTGATTGCTTCTGCCTCCAATTGATTTCCTAAGCAGTAGTGTTTTAAGGAACAGCTTAAAAAGAGAATCCTAATGTGATTTCTTTATAATGGGTGTGTTCCTTATCTTATCCTAGTGTCTAAACTCTTCTCCATGGCTGGACCCCCAAATAATATTCCTTTACGTGCTAAGGGGGAGCTAGAGAGTGGGATAGGTTTACTAACTACCCTAGCCCTAACGAGTAACCTAACCCTAACCCCTACCCTAACCCTAACACGTACCCTAATGCTAAACCGTACCCTAAACCGAGCCCTAACCCTAACACTAACCCTAACCCTAACCCTAACCCATACCCTACGCCGTACCCGAACCCCTCCCCGAACCCATACCCCAAGCCGTACCCTAACCCTAACCCTAAGCCTAACCCTAACCCTAGGCTACCCTTGACTGCTTCTGCCTCCAATAGATTTCCTAAGCACTAGTGTTTTAAGGAACAGCTTAAAAAGAGAATCCTAAAGTGATTTCTTTATAATGGGTGTGTTCCTTATCTTATCCTAGTGTCTAAACTCTTCTCCATGGCTGGACCCCCAAATAATATTCCTTTACGTGCTAAGGGGTATCTAGAGAGTGGGATAGGTTTAATAACTACCCTAACCCTAACGCGTACCCTAACCCTAACCCCTACCCTAACCCTAACACGTACCCTAATCCTAACCCGTACCCTAAACCGAGCCCTAACCCTAACACTAACCCTAACCCATACCCTACGCCGTACCCGAACCCCTCCCCGAACCCATACCCCAAGCCGTACCCTAACCCTAACCCTAAGCCTAACCCTAACCCTAGGCTACCCTTGACTGCTTCTGCCTCCAATAGATTTCCTAAGCACTAGTGTTTTAAGGAACAGCTTAAAAAGAGAATCCTAATGTGATTTCTTTATAATGGGTGTGTTCCTTATCTTATCCTAGTGTCTAAACTCTTCTCCATGGCTGCACCCCCAAATAATATTGCCTTACGTGCTAAGGGGTATCTAGAGAGTGGGATAGGTTTAATAACTACCCTAACCCTAATGCGTACTCTAACCCTAACCCCTACCCTAACACTAACACGTACCCTAATCCTAACCCGTACCCTAAACCGAGCCCTAACGCTAACACTAACACTAACCCTAACCCTAACCCATACCCTACGCCGTACACGAACCCCTCCCCAAACCCGTACCCTAAGCCGTACCCTAAGCCTAACCCTAAGCCTAACAATAACCCTAGGCTACCCTTGACTGCTTCTGCCTCCAATAGATTTCCTAAGCACTAGTGTTTTAAGCAACAGCTTAAAAAGAGAATCCTAATGTGATTTCTTTATAATGGGTGTGTTCCTTATCTTATCCTAGTGTCTAAATTCTTCTCCATGGCTGGACCCCCAAATAATATTCCTTTACGTGCTAAGGGGTATCTAGAGAGTGGGATAGGTTTACTAACTACCCTAACCCTAACGCGTACACTAACCCTAACCCCTACCCTAACCCTAACACGTACCCTAATCCTAACCGTACCCTAAACCGAGCCCTAACCCTAACACTAACCCTAACACTAACCCTAACCCATACCCTACGCCGTACCCGAAACCCTCCCCGAACCCGTACCCTAAGCCGTACCCTGAGCCTAAGCCTAAGCCTAACCCTAACCCTAGGCTACCCTTGACTGCTTCTGCCTCCAATAGATTTCCTAAGCACTAGTGTTTTAAGGAACAGCTTAAAAAGAGAATCCTAATGTGATTTCTTTATAATGGGTGTGTTCCTTATCTTATCCTAGTGTCTAAACTCTTCTCCATGGCTGGACCCTCAAATAATATTCCTTTACGTGCTAAGGGGTATCTAGAGAGTGGGATAGGTTTAATAACTACCCTAACCCTAACGCGTACCCTAACCCTAACCCCTACCCTAACCCTAACACGTACCCTAATCCTAACCCGTACCCTAAACCGAGCCCTAACCCTAACACTAACCCTAACCCTAACCCTAACCCATACCCTACGCCGTACCCGCACCCCTCCCCGAACCCGTACCCTAAGCCGTACCCTAAGCCTCACCCTAAGCCTAACCCTAACCCTAGGCTACCCTTGACTGCTTCTGCCTCCAATAGATTTCTTAAGCACTAGTGTTTTAAGGAACAGCTTAAAAAGAGAATCCTAATGTGATTTCTTTAAAATGGGTGTGTTCCTTATCTTATCCTAGTGTCTAAACTCTTCTCCATGGCTGCACCCCCAAATAATATTCCCTTACGTGCTAAGGGGTATCTAGAGAGTGGGATAGGTTTAATAACTACCCTAACCCTAACGCGTACCCTAACCCTAACCCCTACCCTAACCCTAACACGTACCCTAATCCTAACCTGTACCCTAAACCGAGCCCTAACCCTAACACTAACCCTAACCCTAACCCATACCCTACGCCGTACCCGCACCCCTCCCCGAACCCGTACCCTAAGCCATACCCTAAACGTAACCCTAAGCCTAACCCTAACCCTAGGCTACCCTTGATTGCTTCTGCCTCCAATTGATTTCCTAAGCAGTAGTGTTTTAAGGAACAGCTTAAAAAGAGAATCCTAATGTGATTTCTTTATAATGGGTGTGTTCCTTATCTTATCCTAGTGTCTAAACTCTTCTCCATGGCTGGACCCCCAAATAATATTCCTTTACGTGCTAAGGGGGAGCTAGAGAGTGGGATAGGTTTACTAACTACCCTAGCCCTAACGAGTAACCTAACCCTAACCCCTACCCTAACCCTAACACGTACCCTAATCCTAAACCGTACCCTAAACCGAGCCCTAACCCTAACACTAACCCTAACCCTAACCCTAACCCATACCCTACGCTGTACCCGAACCCCTCCCCGAACCCATACCCCAAGCCGTACCCTAACCCTAACCCTAAGCCTAACCCTAACCCTAGGCTACCCTTGACTGCTTCTGCCTCCAATAGATTTCCTAAGCACTAGTGTTTTAAGGAACAGCTTAAAAAGAGAATCCTAAAGTGATTTCTTTATAATGGGTGTGTTCCTTATCTTATCCTAGTGTCTAAACTCTTCTCCATGGCTGGACCCCCAAATAATATTCCTTTACGTGCTAAGGGGTATCTAGAGAGTGGGATAGGTTTAATAACTACCCTAACCCTAACGCGTACCCTAACCCTAACCCCTACCCTAACCCTAACACGTACCCTAATCCTAACCCGTACCCTAAACCGAGCCCTAACCCTAACACTAACCCTAACCCTAACCCTAACCCATACCCTACGCCGTACCCGAAACCCTCCCCGAACCCGTACCCTAAGCCGTACCCTAAGCCTAACCCTAAGCCTAACCCTAACCCTAGGCTACCCTTGACTGCTTCTGCCTCCAATAGATTTCCTAAGCACTAGTGTTTTAAGGAACAGCTTAAAAAGAGAATCCTAAAGTGATTTCTTTATAATGGGTGTGTTCCTTATCTTATCCTAGTGTCTAAACTCTTCTCCATGGCTGGACCCCCAAATAATATTCCTTTACGTGCTAAGGGGTATCTAGAGAGTGGGATAGGTTTAATAACTACCCTAACCCTAACGCGTACCCTAACCCTAACCCCTACCCTAACCCTAACACGTACCCTAATCCTAACCCGTACCCTACACCGAGCCCTAACCCTAACACTAACCCTAACCCTAACCCTAACCCATACCCTACGCCGTACCCGAACCCCTCCCCGAACCCATTCCCCAAGCCGTACCCTAAACCTAACCGTAAGCCTAACCCTAACCCTAGGCTACCCTTGACTGCTTCTGCCTCCAATAGATTTCCTAAGCACTAGTGTTTTAAGGAACAGCTTAAAAAGAGAATCCTAAAGTGATTTCTTTATAATGGGTGTGTTCCTTATCTTATCCTAGTGTCTAAACTCTTCTCCATGGCTGGACCCCCAAATAATATTCCTTTACGTGCTAAGGGGTATCTAGAGAGTGGGATAGGTTTAATAACTACCCTAACCCTAACGCGTACCCTAACCCTAACCCCTACCCTAACCCTAACACGTACCCTAATCCTAACCCGTACCCTAAACCGAGCCCTAACCCTAACACTAACCCTAACCCTAACCCTAACCCATACCCTACGCCGTACCCACCCCCCTCCCCGAACCCGTACCCTAAGCCGTACCCTAAGCCTAACCCTAAGCCTAACCCTAACCCTAGGCTACCCTTGACTGCTTCTGCCTCCAATAGATTTCCTAAGCACTAGTGTTTTAAGGAACAGCTTAAAAAGAGAATCCTAATGTGATTTCTTTATAATGGGTGTGTTCCTTATCTTATCCTAGTGTCTAAATTCTTCTCCATGGCTGGACCCCCAAATAATATTCCTTTACGTGCTAAGGGGTATCTAGAGAGTGGGATAGGTTTACTAACTACCCTAACCCTAACGCGTACCCTAACCCTAACCCCTACCCTAACCCTAACACGTACCCTAATCCTAACCCGTACCCTAAACCGAGCCCTAACCCTAACACTAACCCTAACCCTAACCCTAACCCATACCCTACGCCGTACCCGCACCCCTCCCCGAACCCGTACCTTAAGCCGTACCCTAAGCCTAACCCTAAGCCTAACCCCAACCCTAGGCTACCCTTGACTGCTTCTGCCTCCAATAGATTTCCTAAGCACTAGTGTTTTAAGGAACAGCTTAAAAAGAGAATCCTAATGTGATTTCTTTAAAATGGGTGTGTTCCTTATCTTATCCTAGTGTCTAAACTCTTCTCCATGGCTGCACACCCAAATAATATTCCCTTACGTGCTAAGGGGTATCTAGAGAGTGGGATAGGTTTAATAACTACCCTAACCCTAACGCGTACCCTAACGCTAACCCCTACCCTAACCCTAACACGTACCCTAATCCTAACCTGTACCCTAAACCGAGCCCTAACCCTAACACTAACCCTAACCCTAACCCATACCCTACGCCGTACCCGCACCCCTCCCCGAACCCGTACCCTAAGCCATACCCTAAACCTAACCCTAAGCCTAACCCTAACCCTAGGCTACCCTTGACTGCTTCTGCCTCCAATTGATTTCCTAAGCAGTAGTGTTTTAAGGAACAGCTTAAAAAGAGAATCCTAATGTGATTTCATTATAATGGGTGTGTTCCTTATCTTATCCTAGTGTCTAAACTCTTCTCCATGGCTGGACCCCCAAATAATATTCCTTTACGTGCTAAGGGGGAGCTAGAGAGTGGGATAGGTTTACTAACTACCCTAGCCCTAACGCGTAACCTAACCCTAACCCCTACCCTAACCCTAACACGTACCCTAATCCTAACCCGTACCCTAAACCGAGCCCTAACCCTAACACTAACCCTAACCCATACCCTACGCCGTACCCGAACCCCTCCCCGAACCCATACCCCAAGCCGTACCCTAACCCTAACCCTAAGCCTAACCCTAACCCTAGGCTACCCTTGACTGCTTCTGCCTCCAATAGATTTCCTAAGCACTAGTGTTTTAAGGAACAGCTTAAAAAGAGAATCCTAAAGTGATTTCTTTATAATGGGTGTGTTCCTTATCTTATCCTAGTGTCTAAACTCTTCTCCATGGCTGGACCCCCAAATAATATTCCTTTACGTGCTAAGGGGTATCTAGAGAGTGGGATAGGTTTAATAACTACCCTAACCCTAACGCGTACCCTAACCCTAACTCCTATCCTAACCCTAACACGTACCCTAATCCTAACCCGTACCCTAAACCGAGCGCTAACCCTAACACTAACCCAAACCCTAACCCTAACCCATACCCTACGCCGTACCCACACCCCTCCCCGAACCCGTACCCTAAGCCGTACCCTAAGCCTAACCCTAAGCCTAACCCTAACCCTAGGCTACCCTTGACTGCTTCTGCCTCCAATAGATTTCCTAAGCACTAGTGTTTTAAGGAACAGCTTAAAAAGAGAATCCTAATGTGATTTCTTTATAATGGGTGTGTTCCTTATCTTATCCTAGTGTCTAAACTCTTCTCCATGGCTGCACCCCCAAATAATATTGCCTTACGTGCTAAGGGGTATCTAGAGAGTGGGATAGGTTTAATAACTACCCTAACCCTAATGCGTACTCTAACCCTAACCCCTACCCTAACACTAACACGTACCCTAATCCTAACCCGTACCCTAAACCGAGCCCTACCCCTAACACTAACACTAACCCTAACCCTAACCCATACCCTACGCCGTACCCGAACCCCTCCCCAAACCCGTACCCTAAGCCGTACCCTAAGCCTAACCCTAAGCCTAACCCTAACCCTAGGCTACCCTTGACTGCTTCTGCCTCCAATAGATTTCCTAAGCACTAGTGTTTTAAGCAACAGCTTAAAAAGAGAATCCTAATGTGATTTCTTTATAATGGGTGTGTTCCTTATCTTATCCTAGTGTCTAAACTCTTCTCCATGGCTGGACCCCCAAATAATATTCCTTTACGTGCTAAGGGGTATCTAGAGAGTGGGATAGGTTTAATAACTACCCTAACCCTAACGCGTACCCTAACCCTAACCCCTACCCTAACCCTAACACGTACCCTAATCCTAACCCGTACCCTAAACCGAGCCCTAACCCTAACACTAACCCTAACCCTAACCCTAACCCATACCCTACGCCGTACCCGAAACCCTCCCCGAACCCGTACCCTAAGCCGTACCCTAAGCCTAACCCTAAGCCTAACCCTAACCCTAGGCTACCCTTGACTGCTTCTGCCTCCAATAGATTTCCTAAGCACTAGTGTTTTAAGGAACAGCTTAAAAAGAGAATCCTAATGTGATTTCTTTATAATGGGTGTGTTCCTTATCTTATCCTAGTGTCTAAACTCTTCTCCATGGCTGGACCCTCAAATAATATTCCTTTACGTGCTAAGGGGTATCTAGAGAGTGGGATAGCTTTAATAACTACCCTAACCCTAACGCGTACCCTAACCCTAACCCCTACCCTAACCCTAACACGTACCCTAATCCTAACCCGTACGCTAAACCGAGCCCTAACCCTAACCCTAACCCATACCCTACGCCGTACCCACCCCCCTCCCCGAACCCGTACCCTAAGCCGTACCCTAAGCCTAACCCTAAGCCTAACCCTAACCCTAGGCTACCCTTGACTGCTTCTGCCTCCAATAGATTTCCTAAGCACTAGTGTTTTAAGGAACAGCTTAAAAAGAGAATCCTAATGTGATTTCTTTATAATGGGTGTGTTCCTTATCTTATCCTAGTGTCTAAATTCTTCTCCATGGCTGGACCCCCAAATAATATTCCTTTACGTGCTAAGGGGTATCTAGAGAGTGGGATAGGTTTACTAACTACCCTAACCCTAACGCGTACCCTAACCCTAACCCGTACCCTAACCCTAACACGTACCCTAATCCTAACCCGTACCCTAAACCGAGCCCTAACCCTAACACTAACCCTAACCCTAACCCTAACCCATACCCTACGCCGTACCCGCACCCCTCCCCGAACCCGTACCTTAAGCCGTACCCTAAGCCTAACCCTAAGCCTAACCCTAACCCTAGGCTACCCTTGACTGCTTCTGCCTCCAATAGATTTCCTAAGCACTAGTGTTTTAAGGAACAGCTTAAAAAGAGAATCCTAATGTGATTTCTTTAAAATGGGTGTGTTCCTTATCTTATCCTAGTGTCTAAACTCTTCTCCATGGCTGCACCCCCAAATAATATTCCCTTACGTGCTAAGGGGTATCTAGAGAGTGGGATAGGTTTAATAACTACCCTAACCCTAACGCGTACCCTAACGCTAACCCCTACCCTAACCTTAACACGTACCCTAATCCTAACCTGTACCCTAAACCGAGCCCTAACCCTAACACTAACCCTAACCCTAACCCATACCCTACGCCGTACCCGCACCCCTCCCCGAACCCGTACCCTAAGCCATACCCTAAACCTAACCCTAAGCCTAACCCTAACCCTAGGCTACCCTTGACTGCTTCTGCCTCCAATTGATTTCCTAAGCACTAGTGTTTTAAGGAACAGCTTAAAAAGAGAATCCTAATGTGATTTCTTTATAATGGGTGTGTTCCTTATCTTATCCTAGTGTCTAAACTCTTCTCCATGGCTGGACCCCCAAATAATATTCCTTTACGTGCTAAGGGGGAGCTAGAGAGTGGGATAGGTTTACTAACTACCCTAGCCCTAACGAGTAACCTAACCCTAACCCCTACCCTAACCCTAACACGTACCCTAATCCTAAACCGTACCCTAAACCGAGCCCTAACCCTAACACTAACCCTAACCCTAACCCTAACCCATACCCTACGCCGTACCCGAACCCCTCCCCGAACCCATACCCCAAGCCGTACCCTAACCCTAACCCTAAGCCTAACCCTAACCCTAGGCTACCCTTGACTGCTTCTGCCTCCAATAGATTTCCTAAGCACTAGTGTTTTAAGGAACAGCTTAAAAAGAGAATCCTAAAGTGATTTCTTTATAATGGGTGTGTTCCTTATCTTATCCTAGTGTCTAAACTCTTCTCCATGGCTGGACCCCCAAATAATATTCCTTTACGTGCTAAGGGGTATCTAGAGAGTGGGATAGGTTTAATAACTACCCTAACCCTAACGCGTACCCTAACCCTAACCCCTACCCTAACCCTAACACGTACCCTAATCCTAACCCGTACCCTAAACCGAGCCCTAACCCTAACACTAACCCTAACCCTAACCCTAACCCATACCCTACGCCGTACCCGAACCCCTCCCCGAACCCATTCCCCAAGCCGTACCCTAAACCTAACCCTAAGCCTAACCCTAACCCTAGGCTACCCTTGACTGCTTCTGCCTCCAATAGATTTCCTAAGCACTAGTGTTTTAAGGAACAGCTTAAAAAGAGAATCCTAAAGTGATTTCTTTATAATGGGTGTGTTCCTTATCTTATCCTAGTGTCTAAACTCTTCTCCATGGCTGCACCCCCAAATAATATTCCTTTACGTGCTAAGGGGTATCTAGAGAGTGGGATAGGTTTAATAACTACCCTAACCCTAACGCGTACCCTAACCCTAACCCCTACCCTAACCCTAACACGTACCCTAATCCTAACCCGTACCCTAAACCGAGCCCTAACCCTAACACTAACCCTAACCCTAACCCTAACCCATACCCTACGCCGTACCCACCCCCCTCCCCGAACCCGTACCCTAAGCCGTACCCTAAGCCTAACCCTAAGCCTAACCCTAACCCTAGGCTACCCTTGACTGCTTCTGCCTCCAATAGATTTCCTAAGCACTAGTGTTTTAAGGAACAGCTTAAAAAGAGAATCCTAATGTGATTTCTTTATAATGGGTGTGTTCCTTATCTTATCCTAGTGTCTAAATTCTTCTCCATGGCTGGACCCCCAAATAATATTCCTTTACGTGCTAAGGGGTATCTAGAGAGTGGGATAGGTTTACTAACTACCCTAACCCTAACGCGTACCCTAACCCTAACCCCTACCCTAACCCTAACACGTACCCTAATCCTAACCCGTACCCTAAACCGAGCCCTAACCCTAACACTAACCCTAACCCTAACCCTAACCCATACCCTACGCCGTACCCGCACCCCTCCCCGAACCCGTACCTTAAGCCGTACCCTAAGCCTAACCCTAAGCCTAACCCTAACCCTAGGCTACCCTTGACTGCTTCTGCCTCCAATAGATTTCCTAAGCACTAGTGTTTTAAGGAACAGCTTAAAAAGAGAATCCTAATGTGATTTCTTTAAAATGGGTGTGTTCCTTATCTTATCCTAGTGTCTAAACTCTTCTCCATGGCTGCACCCCCAAATAATATTCCCTTACGTGCTAAGGGGTATCTAGAGAGTGGGATAGGTTTAATAACTACCCTAACCCTAACGCGTACCCTAACGCTAACCCCTACCCTAACCTTAACACGTACCCTAATCCTAACCTGTACCCTAAACCGAGCCCTAACCCTAACACTAACCCTAACCCTAACCCATACCCTACGCCGTACCCGCACCCCTCCCCGAACCCGTACCCTAAGCCATACCCTAAACCTAACCCTAAGCCTAACCCTAACCCTAGGCTACCCTTGACTGCTTCTGCCTCCAATTGATTTCCTAAGCACTAGTGTTTTAAGGAACAGCTTAAAAAGAGAATCCTAATGTGATTTCTTTATAATGGGTGTGTTCCTTATCTTATCCTAGTGTCTAAACTCTTCTCCATGGCTGGACCCCCAAATAATATTCCTTTACGTGCTAAGGGGGAGCTAGAGAGTGGGATAGGTTTACTAACTACCCTAGCCCTAACGAGTAACCTAACCCTAACCCCTACCCTAACCCTAACACGTACCCTAATCCTAAACCGTACCCTAAACCGAGCCCTAACCCTAACACTAACCCTAACCCTAACCCTAACCCATACCCTACGCCGTACCCGAACCCCTCCCCGAACCCATACCCCAAGCCGTACCCTAACCCTAACCCTAAGCCTAACCCTAACCCTAGGCTACCCTTGACTGCTTCTGCCTCCAATAGATTTCCTAAGCACTAGTGTTTTAAGGAACAGCTTAAAAAGAGAATCCTAAAGTGATTTCTTTATAATGGGTGTGTTCCTTATCTTATCCTAGTGTCTAAACTCTTCTCCATGGCTGGACCCCCAAATAATATTCCTTTACGTGCTAAGGGGTATCTAGAGAGTGGGATAGGTTTAATAACTACCCTAACCCTAACGCGTACCCTAACCCTAACCCCTACCCTAACCCTAACACGTACCCTAATCCTAACCCGTACCCTAAACCGAGCCCTAACCCTAACACTAACCCTAACCCTAACCCTAACCCATACCCTACGCCGTACCCGAACCCCTCCCCGAACCCATTCCCCAAGCCGTACCCTAAACCTAACCCTAAGCCTAACCCTAACCCTAGGCTACCCTTGACTGCTTCTGCCTCCAATAGATTTCCTAAGCACTAGTGTTTTAAGGAACAGCTTAAAAAGAGAATCCTAAAGTGATTTCTTTATAATGGGTGTGTTCCTTATCTTATCCTAGTGTCTAAACTCTTCTCCATGGCTGCACCCCCAAATAATATTCCTTTACGTGCTAAGGGGTATCTAGAGAGTGGGATAGGTTTAATAACTACCCTAACCCTAACGCGTACCCTAACCCTAACCCCTACCCTAACCCTAACACGTACCCTAATCCTAACCCGTACCCTAAACCGAGCCCTAACCCTAACACTAACCCTAACCCTAACCCTAACCCATACCCTACGCCGTACCCACCCCCCTCCCCGAACCCGTACCCTAAGCCGTACCCTAAGCCTAACCCTAAGCCTAACCCTAACCCTAGGCTACCCTTGACTGCTTCTGCCTCCAATAGATTTCCTAAGCACTAGTGTTTTAAGGAACAGCTTAAAAAGAGAATCCTAATGTGATTTCTTTATAATGGGTGTGTTCCTTATCTTATCCTAGTGTCTAAATTCTTCTCCATGGCTGGACCCCCAAATAATATTCCTTTACGTGCTAAGGGGTATCTAGAGAGTGGGATAGGTTTACTAACTACCCTAACCCTAACGCGTACCCTAACCCTAACCCCTACCCTAACCCTAACACGTACCCTAATCCTAACCCGTACCCTAAACCGAGCCCTAACCCTAACACTAACCCTAACCCTAACCCTAACCCATACCCTACGCCGTACCCGCACCCCTCCCCGAACCCGTACCTTAAGCCGTACCCTAAGCCTAACCCTAAGCCTAACCCCAACCCTAGGCTACCCTTGACTGCTTCTGCCTCCAATAGATTTCCTAAGCACTAGTGTTTTAAGGAACAGCTTAAAAAGAGAATCCTAATGTGATTTCTTTAAAATGGGTGTGTTCCTTATCTTATCCTAGTGTCTAAACTCTTCTCCATGGCTGCACACCCAAATAATATTCCCTTACGTGCTAAGGGGTATCTAGAGAGTGGGATAGGTTTAATAACTACCCTAACCCTAACGCGTACCCTAACGCTAACCCCTACCCTAACCCTAACACGTACCCTAATCCTAACCTGTACCCTAAACCGAGCCCTAACCCTAACACTAACCCTAACCCTAACCCATACCCTACGCCGTACCCGCACCCCTCCCCGAACCCGTACCCTAAGCCATACCCTAAACCTAACCCTAAGCCTAACCCTAACCCTAGGCTACCCTTGACTGCTTCTGCCTCCAATTGATTTCCTAAGCAGTAGTGTTTTAAGGAACAGCTTAAAAAGAGAATCCTAATGTGATTTCATTATAATGGGTGTGTTCCTTATCTTATCCTAGTGTCTAAACTCTTCTCCATGGCTGGACCCCCAAATAATATTCCTTTACGTGCTAAGGGGGAGCTAGAGAGTGGGATAGGTTTACTAACTACCCTAGCCCTAACGCGTAACCTAACCCTAACCCCTACCCTAACCCTAACACGTACCCTAATCCTAACCCGTACCCTAAACCGAGCCCTAACCCTAACACTAACCCTAACCCATACCCTACGCCGTACCCGAACCCCTCCCCGAACCCATACCCCAAGCCGTACCCTAACCCTAACCCTAAGCCTAACCCTAACCCTAGGCTACCCTTGACTGCTTCTGCCTCCAATAGATTTCCTAAGCACTAGTGTTTTAAGGAACAGCTTAAAAAGAGAATCCTAAAGTGATTTCTTTATAATGGGTGTGTTCCTTATCTTATCCTAGTGTCTAAACTCTTCTCCATGGCTGGACCCCCAAATAATATTCCTTTACGTGCTAAGGGGTATCTAGAGAGTGGGATAGGTTTAATAACTACCCTAACCCTAACGCGTACCCTAACCCTAACTCCTATCCTAACCCTAACACGTACCCTAATCCTAACCCGTACCCTAAACCGAGCCCTAACCCTAACACTAACCCAAACCCTAACCCTAACCCATACCCTACGCCGTACCCACACCCCTCCCCGAACCCGTACCCGAAGCCGTACCCTAAGCCTACCCCTAAGCCTAACCCTAACCCTAGGCTACCCTTGACTGCTTCTGCCTCCAATAGATTTCCTAAGCACTAGTGTTTTAAGGAACAGCTTAAAAAGAGAATCCTAATGTGATTTCTTTATAATGGGTGTGTTCCTTATCTTATCCTAGTGTCTAAACTCTTCTCCATGGCTGCACCCCCAAATAATATTGCCTTACGTGCTAAGGGGTATCTAGAGAGTGGGATAGGTTTAATAACTACCCTAACCCTAATGCGTACTCTAACCCTAACCCCTACCCTAACACTAACACGTACCCTAATCCTAACCCGTACCCTAAACCGAGCCCTACCCCTAACACTAACACTAACCCTAACCCTAACCCATACCCTACGCCGTACCCGAACCCCTCCCCAAACCCGTACCCTAAGCCGTACCCTAAGCCTAACCCTAAGCCTAACCCTAACCCTAGGCTACCCTTGACTGCTTCTGCCTCCAATAGATTTCCTAAGCACTAGTGTTTTAAGGAACAGCTTAAAAAGAGAATCCTAAAGTGATTTCTTTATAATGGGTGTGTTCCTTATCTTATCCTAGTGTCTAAACTCTTCTCCATGGCTGGACCCCCAAATAATATTCCTTTACGTGCTAAGGGGTATCTAGAGAGTGGGATAGGTTTAATAACTACCCTAACCCTAACGCGTACCCTAACCCTAACCCCTACCCTAACCCTAACACGTACCCTAATCCTAACCCGTACGCTAAACCGAGCCCTAACCCTAACCCTAACCCATACCCTACGCCGTACCCACCCCCCTCCCCGAACCCGTACCCTAAGCCGTACCCTAAGCCTAACCCTAAGCCTAACCCTAACCCTAGGCTACCCTTGACTGCTTCTGCCTCCAATAGATTTCCTAAGCACTAGTGTTTTAAGGAACAGCTTAAAAAGAGAATCCTAATGTGATTTCTTTATAATGGGTGTGTTCCTTATCTTATCCTAGTGTCTAAATTCTTCTCCATGGCTGGACCCCCAAATAATATTCCTTTACGTGCTAAGGGGTATCTAGAGAGTGGGATAGGTTTACTAACTACCCTAACCCTAACGCGTACCCTAACCCTAACCCCTACCCTAACCCTAACACGTACCCTAATCCTAACCCGTACCCTAAACCGAGCCCTAACCCTAACACTAACCCTAACCCTAACCCTAACCCATACCCTACGCCGTACCCGCACCCCTCCCCGAACCCGTACCTTAAGCCGTACCCTAAGCCTAACCCTAAGCCTAACCCTAACCCTAGGCTACCCTTGACTGCTTCTGCCTCCAATAGATTTCCTAAGCACTAGTGTTTTAAGGAACAGCTTAAAAAGAGAATCCTAATGTGATTTCTTTAAAATGGGTGTGTTCCTTATCTTATCCTAGTGTCTAAACTCTTCTCCATGGCTGCACCCCCAAATAATATTCCCTTACGTGCTAAGGGGTATCTAGAGAGTGGGATAGGTTTAATAACTACCCTAACCCTAACGCGTACCCTAACGCTAACCCCTACCCTAACCTTAACACGTACCCTAATCCTAACCTGTACCCTAAACCGAGCCCTAACCCTAACACTAACCCTAACCCTAACCCATACCCTACGCCGTACCCGCACCCCTCCCCGAACCCGTACCCTAAGCCATACCCTAAACCTAACCCTAAGCCTAACCCTAACCCTAGGCTACCCTTGACTGCTTCTGCCTCCAATTGATTTCCTAAGCACTAGTGTTTTAAGGAACAGCTTAAAAAGAGAATCCTAATGTGATTTCTTTATAATGGGTGTGTTCCTTATCTTATCCTAGTGTCTAAACTTTTCTCCATGGCTGGACCCCCAAATAATATTCCTTTACGTGCTAAGGGGGAGCTAGAGAGTGGGATAGGTTTACTAACTACCCTAGCCCTAACACGTAACCTAACCCTAACCCCTACCCTAACCCTAACACGTACCCTAATCCTAAACCGTACCCTAAACCGAGCCCTAACCCTAACACTAACCCTAACCCTAACCCTAACCCATACCCTACGCCGTACCTGAACCCCTCCCCGAACCCATACCCCAAGCCGTACCCTAACCCTAACCCTAAGCCTAACCCTAACCCTAGGCTACCCTTGACTGCTTCTGCCTCCAATAGATTACCTAAGCACTAGTGTTTTAAGGAACAGCTTAAAAAGAGAATCCTAAAGTGATTTCTTTATAATGGGTGTGTTCCTTATCTTATCCTAGTGTCTAAACTCTTCTCCATGGCTGGACCCCCAAATAATATTCCTTTACGTGCTAAGGGGTATCTAGAGAGTGGGATAGGTTTAATAACTACCCTAACCCTAACGCGTACCCTAACCCTAACCCCTACCCTAACCCTAACACGTACTCTAATCCTAAACCGTACCCTAAACCGAGCCCTAACCCTAACACTAACCCTAACCCTAACCCTAACCCATACCCTACGCCGTACCCGAAACCCTCCCCGAACCCGTACCCTAAGCCGTACCCTAAGCCTAACCCTAAGCCTAACCCTAACCCTAGGCTACCCTTGACTGCTTCTGCCTCCAATAGATTTCCTAAGCACTAGTGTTTTAAGGAACAGCTTAAAAAGAGAATCCTAATGTGATTTCTTTATAATGGGTGTGTTCCTTATCTTATCCTAGTGTCTAAACTCTTCTCCATGGCTGGACCCTCAAATAATATTCCTTTACGTGCTAAGGGGTATCTAGAGAGTGGGATAGGTTTAATAACTACCCTAACCCTAACGCGTACCCTAACCCTAACCCCTACCCTAACCCTAACACGTACCCTAATCCTAACCCGTACCCTAAACCGAGCCCTAACCCTAACACTAACCCTAACCCTAACCCTAACCCATACCCTACGCCGTACCCGCACCCCTCCCCGAACCCGTACCCTAAGCCGTACCCTAAGCCTAACCCTAAGCCTAACCCTAACCCTAGGCTACCCTTGACTGCTTCTGCCTCCAATAGATTTCCTAAGCACTAGTGTTTTAAGGAACAGCTTAAAAAGAGAATCCTAATGTAATTTCTTTATAATGGGTGTGTTCCTTATCTTATCCTAGTGTCTAAACTCTTCTCCAAGGCTGCACCCCCAAATAATATTCCCTTACGTGCTAAGGGGTATCTAGAGAGTGGGATAGGTTTAATAACTACCCTAACCCTAATGCGTACCCTAACCCTAACCCCTACCCTAACCCTAACACGTACCCTAATCCTAACCTGTACCCTAAACCGAGCCCTAACCCTAACACTAACCCTAACCCTAACCCTAACCCATACCCTACGCCGTACCCGCACCCCTCCCCGAACCCGTACCCTAAGCCATACCCTAAACCTAACCCTAAGCCTAACCCTAACCCTAGGCTACCCTTGACTGCTTCTGCCTCCAATTGATTTCCTAAGCAGTAGTGTTTTAAGGAACAGCTTAAAAAGAGAATCCTAATGTGATTTCTTTATAATGGGTGTGTTCCTTATCTTATCCTAGTGTCTAAACTCTTCTCCATGGCTGGACCCCCAAATAATAATCCTTTACGTGCTAAGGGGGAGCTAGAGAGTGGGATAGGTTTACTAACTACCCTAGCCCTAACGCGTAACCTAACCCTAACCCCTACCCTAACCCTAACACGTACCCTAATCCTAACCCGTACCCTAAACCGAGCCCTAACCCTAACACTAACCCTAACCCATACCCTACGCCGTACCCGAACCCCTCCCCGAACCCATACCCCAAGCCGTACCCTAACCCTAACCCTAAGCCTAACCCTAACCCTAGGCTACCCTTGACTGCTTCTGCCTCCAATAGATTTCCTAAGCACTAGTGTTTTAAGGAACAGCTTAAAAAGAGAATCCTAAAGTGATTTCTTTATAATGGGTGTGTTCCTTATCTTATCCTAGTGTCTAAACTCTTCTCCATGGCTGGACCCCCAAATAATATTCCTTTACGTGCTAAGGGGTATCTAGAGAGTGGGATAGGTTTAATAACTACCCTAACCCTAACGCGTACCCTAACCCTAACTCCTATCCTAACCCTAACACGTACCCTAATCCTAACCCGTACCCTAAACCGAGCCCTAACCCTAACACTAACCCTAACCCTAACCCTAACCCATACCCTACGCCGTACCCACACCCCTCCCCGAACCCGTACCCTAAGCCGTACCCTAAGCCTAACCCTAAGCCTAACCCTAACCCTAGGCTACCCTTGACTGCTTCTGCCTCCAATAGATTTCCTAAGCACTAGTGTTTTAAGGAACAGCTTAAAAAGAGAATCCTAAAGTGATTTCTTTATAATGGGTGTGTTCCTTATCTTATCCTAGTGTCTAAACTCTTCTCCATGGCTGCACCCCCAAATAATATTCCCTTACGTGCTAAGGGGTATCTAGAGAGTGGGATAGGTTTAATAACTACCCTAACCCTAACGCGTACCCTAACCCTAACCCCTACCCTAACCCTAACACGTACCCTAATCCTAACCTGTACCCTAAACCGAGCCCTAACCCTAACACTAACCCTAACCCTAACCCTAACCCATACCCTACGCCGTACCCGCAACCCTCCCCGAACCCGTACCCTAAGCCATACCCTAAACCTAACCCTAAGCCTAACCCTAACCCTAGGCTACCCTTGACTGCTTCTACCTCCAATTGATTTCCTAAGCAGTAGTGTTTTAAGGAACAGCTTAAAAAGAGAATCCTAATGTGATTTCTTTATAATGGGTGTGTTCCTTATCTTATCCTAGTGTCTAAACTCTTCTCCATGGCTGGACCCCCAAATAATATTCCTTTACGTGCTAAGGGGGAGCTAGAGAGTGGGATAGGTTTACTAACTACCCTAGCCCTAACGCGTAACCTAACCCTAACCCCTACCCTAACCCTAACACGTACCCTAATCCTAACCCGTACCCTAAACCGAGCCCTAACCCTAACACTAACCCTAACCCATACCCTACGCCGTACCCGAACCCCTCCCCGAACCCATACCCCAAGCCGTACCCTAACCCTAACCCTAAGCCTAACCCTAACCCTAGGCTACCCTTGACTGCTTCTGCCTCCAATAGATTTCCTAAGCACTAGTGTTTTAAGGAACAGCTTAAAAAGAGAATCCTAAAGTGATTTCTTTATAATGGGTGTGTTCCTTATCTTATCCTAGTGTCTAAACTCTTCTCCATGGCTGGACCCCCAAATAATATTCCTTTACGTGCTAAGGGGTATCTAGAGAGTGGGATAGGTTTAATAACTACCCTAACCCTAACGCGTACCCTAACCCTAACTCCTATCCTAACCCTAACACGTACCCTAATCCTAACCCGTACCCTAAACCGAGCCCTAACCCTAACACTAACCCTAACCCTAACCCTAACCCTAACCCATACCCTACGCCGTACCCACACCCCTCCCGGAACCCGTACCCTAAGCCGTACCCTAAGCCTAACCCTAAGCCTAACCCTAACCCTAGGCTACCCTTGACTGCTTCTGCCTCCAATAGATTTCCTAAGCACTAGTGTTTTAAGCAACAGCTTAAAAAGAGAATCCTAATGTGATTTCTTTATAATGGGTGTGTTCCTTATCTTATCCTAGTGTCTAAACTCTTCTCCATGGCTGGACCCCCAAATAATATTCCTTTACGTGCTAAGGGGGAGCTAGAGAGTGGGATAGGTTTACTAACTACCCTAGCCCTAACGCGTAACCTAATCCTAACCCCTACCCTAACCCTAACACGTACCCTAATCCTAACCCGTACCCTAAACCGAGCCCTAACCCTAACACTAACCCTAACCCTAACCCTAACCCATACCCTACGCCGTACCCGCACCCCTCCCCGAACCCGTACCCTAAGCCATACCCTAAACCTAACCCTAAGCCTAACCCTAACCCTAGGCTACCCTTGACTGCTTCTGCCTCCAATAGATTTCCTAAGCACTAGTGTTTTAAGCAACAGCTTAAAAAGAGAATCCTAATGTGATTTCTTTATAATGGGTGTGTTCCTTATCTTATCCTAGTGTCTAAACTCTTCTCCATGGCTGGACCCCCAAATAATATTCCTTTACGTGTTAAGGGGGAGCTAGAGAGTGGGATAGTTTTACTAACTACCCTAGCCCTAACGTGTAACCTAACCCTAACCCCTACCCTAACCCTAACACGTACCCTAATCCTAACCCGTACCCTAAACCGAGCCCTAACCCTAACACTAACCGTAACCCTAACCCTAACCCATACCCTACGCCGTACCCGAACCCCTCCCCGAACCCATACCCCAAGCCGTACCCTAACCCTAACCCTAAGCCTAACCCTAACCCTAGGCTACCCTTGACTGCTTCTGCCTCCAATAGATTTCCTAAGCACTAGTGTTTTAAGGAACAGCTTAAAAAGAGAATCCTAAAGTGATTTCTTTATAATGGGTGTGTTCCTTATCTTATCCTAGTGTCTAAACTCTTCTCCATGGCTGGACCCCCAAATAATATTCCTTTACGTGCTAAGGGGTATCTAGAGAGTGGGATAGGTTTAATAACTACCCTAACCCTAACGCGTACCCTAACCCTAATCCCTACCCGAACCCTAACATGTACCCTAATTCTAACCCGTACCCTAAACCGAGCCCTAACCCTAACACTAACCCTAACCCTAACCCTAACCCATACCCTACGCCGTTCCCGAACCCCTCCCCGAACCCATTCCCCAAGCCGTACCCTAAACCTAACCCTAAACCTAACCCTAACCCTAGGCTACCCTTGACTGCTTCTGCCTCCAATAGATTTCCTAAGCACTAGTGTTTTAAGGAACAGCTTAAAAAGAGAATCCTAAAGTGATTTCTTTATAATGGGTGTGTTCCTTATCTTATCCTAGTGTCTAAACTCTTCTCCATGGCTGGACGCCCAAATAATATTCCTTTACGTGCTAAGGGGTATCTAGAGAGTGGGATAGGTTTAATAACTACCCTAACCCTAACGCGTACCCTAACCCTAACCCCTACCCTAACCCTAACACGTACCCTAATCCTAACCCGTACCCTAAACCGAGCCCTAACCCTAACACTAACCCTAACCCTAACCCATACCCTACGCAGTACCCACACCCCTCCCCGAACCCGTACCCTAAGCCGTACCCTAAGCCTAACCCTAAGCCTAACCCTAACCCTAGGCTACCCTTGACTGCTTCTGCCTCCAATAGATTTCCTAAGCACTAGTGTTTTAAGGAACAGCTTAAAAAGAGAATCCTAATGTGATTTCTTTATAATGGGTGTGTTCCTTATCTTATCCTAGTGTCTAAACTCTTCTCCATGGCTGCACCCCCAAATAATATTGCCTTACGTGCTAAGGGGTATCTAGAGAGTGGGATAGGTTTAATAACTACCCTAAACCTAATGCGTACTCTAACCCTAACCCCTACCCAAACACTAACACGTACCCTAATCCTAACCCGTACCCTAAACCGAGCCCTAACCCTAACACCAACACTAACCCTAACCCTAACCCATACCCTACGCCGTACCCGAACCCCTCCCCAAACCCGTACCCTAAGCCGTACCCTAAGCCTAACCCTAAGCCTAACACTAACCCTAGGCTACCCTTGACTGCTTCTGCCTCCAATAGATTTCCTAAGCATTAGTGTTTTAAGCAACAGCTTAAAAAGAGAATCCTAATGTGATTTCTTTATAATGGGTGTGTTCCTTATCTTATCCTAGTGTCTAAACTCTTCTCCATGGCTGGACCCCCAAATAATATTCCTTTACGTGCTAAGGGGGAGCTAGAGAGTGGGATAGGTTTACTAACTACCCTAGCCCTAACGCGTAACCTAACCCTAACCCCTACCCTAACCCTAACACGTACCCTAATCCTAAACCGTACCCTAAACCGAGCCCTAACCCTAACACTAACCGTAACCCTAACCCTAACCCATACCCTACGCCGTACCCGAACCCCTCCCCGAACCCATACCCCAAGCCGTACCCTAACCCTAACCCTAAGCCTAACCCTAACCCTAGGCTACCCTTGACTGCTTCTGCCTCCAATAGATTTCCTAAGCACTAGTGTTTTAAGGAACAGCTTAAAAAGAGAATCCTAAAGTGATTTCTTTATAATGGGTGTGTTCCTTATCTTATCCTAGTGTCTAAACTCTTCTCCATGGCTGGACCCCCAAATAATATTCCTTTACGTGCTAAGGGGTATCTAGAGAGTGGGATAGGTTTAATAACTACCCTAACCCTAACGCGTACCCTAACCCTAATCCCTACCCTAACCCTAACATGTACCCTAATTCTAACCCGTACCCTAAACCGAGCCCTAACCCTAACACTAACCCTAACCCTAACCCTAACCCATACCCTACGCCGTTCCCGAACCCCTCCCCGAACCCATTCCCCAAGCCGTACCCTAAACCTAACCCTAAACCTAACCCTAACCCTAGGCTACCCTTGACTGCTTCTGCCTCCAATAGATTTCCTAAGCACTAGTGTTTTAAGGAACAGCTTAAAAAGAGAATCCTAAAGTGATTTCTTTATAATGGGTGTGTTCCTTATCTTATCCTAGTGTCTAAACTCTTCTCCATGGCTGGACGCCCAAATAATATTCCTTTACGTGCTAAGGGGTATCTAGAGAGTGGGATAGGTTTAATAACTACCCTAACCCTAACGCGTACCCTAACCCTAACCCCTACCCTAACCCTAACACGTACCCTAATCCTAACCCGTACCCTAAACCGAGCCCTAACCCTAACACTAACCCTAACCCTAACCCTAACCCATACCCTACGCCGTACCCGCACCCCTCCCCGAACCCGTACCCTAAGCCGTACCCTAAGCCTAACCCTAAGCCTAACCCTAACCCTAGGCTACCCTTGACTGCTTCTGCCTCCAATAGATTTCCTAAGCACTAGTGTTTTAAGGAACAGCTTAAAAAGAGAATCCTAATGTGATTTCTTTATAATGGGTGTGTTCCTTATCTTATCCTAGTGTCTAAACTCTTCTCCATGGCTGGACCCCCAAATAATATTCCTTTACGTGCTAAGGGGTATCTAGAGAGTGGGATAGGTTTAATAACTACCCTAACCCTAACGCGTACCCTAACCCTAACACCTACCCTAACCCTAACACGTACCCTAATCCTAACCCGTACCCTAAACCGAGCCCTAACCCTAACACTAACCCTAACCCTAACCCTAACCCATACCCTACGCCGTACCCGAACCCCTCCCCGAACCCATTCCCCAAGCCGTACCCTAAACCTAACCCTAAGCCTAACCCTAACCCTAGGCTACCCTTGACTGCTTCTGCCTCCAATAGATTTCCTAAGCACTAGTGTTTTAAGGAACAGCTTAAAAAGAGAATCCTAAAGTGATTTCTTTATAATGGGTGTGTTCCTTATCTTATCCTAGTGTCTAAACTATTCTCCATGGCTGAACCCCCAAATAATATTCCTTTACGTGCTAAGGGGTATCTAGAGAGTGGGATAGGTTTAATAACTACCCTAACCCTAACGCGTACCCTAACCCTAACCCCTACCCTAACCCTAACACGTACCCTAATCCTAACCCGTACCCTAAACCGAGCCCTAACCCTAACACTAACCCTAACCCTAACCCTAACCCATACCCTACGCCGTACCCACACCCCTCCCCGAACCCGTACCCTAAGCCGTACCCTAAGCCTAACCCTAAGCCTAACCCTAACCCTAGGCTACCCTTGACTGCTTCTGCCTCCAATAGATTTCCTAAGCACTAGTGTTTTAAGGAACAGCTTAAAAAGAGAATCCTAAAGTGATTTCTTTATAATGGGTGTGTTCCTTATCTTATCCTAGTGTCTAAACTCTTCTCCATGGCTGGACGCCCAAATAATATTCCTTTACGTGCTAAGGGGTATCTAGAGAGTGGGATAGGTTTAATAACTACCCTAACCCTAACGCGTACCCTAACCCTAACCCCTACCCTAACCCTAACACGTACCCTAATCCTAACCCGTACCCTAAACCGAGCCCTAACCCTAACACTAACCCTAACCCTAACCCATACCCTACGCAGTACCCACACCCCTCCCCGAACCCGTACCCTAAGCCGTACCCTAAGCCTAACCCTAAGCCTAACCCTAACCCTAGGCTACCCTTGACTGCTTCTGCCTCCAATAGATTTCCTAAGCACTAGTGTTTTAAGGAACAGCTTAAAAAGAGAATCCTAATGTGATTTCTTTATAATGGGTGTGTTCCTTATCTTATCATAGTGTCTAAACTCTTCTCCATGGCTGCACCCCCAAATAATATTGCCTTACGTGCTAAGGGGTATCTAGAGAGTGGGATAGGTTTAATAACTACCCTAAACCTAATGCGTACTCTAACCCTAACCCCTACCCAAACACTAACACGTACCCTAATCCTAACCCGTACCCTAAACCGAGCCCTAACCCTAACACTAACACTAACCCTAACCCTAACCCATACCCTACGCCGTACCCGAACCCCTCCCCAAACCCGTACCCTAAGCCGTACCCTAAGCCTAACCCTAAGCCTAACACTAACCCTAGGCTACCCTTGACTGCTTCTGCCTCCAATAGATTTCCTAAGCACTAGTGTTTTAAGCAACAGCTTAAAAAGAGAATCCTAATGTGATTTCTTTATAATGGGTGTGTTCCTTATCTTATCCTAGTGTCTAAACTCTTCTCCATGGCTGGACCCCCAAATAATATTCCTTTACGTGCTAAGGGGGAGCTAGAGAGTGGGATAGGTTTACTAACTACCCTAGCCCTAACGCGTAACCTAACCCTAACCCCTACCCTAACCCTAACACGTACCCTAATCCTAAACCGTACCCTAAACCGAGCCCTAACCCTAACACTAACCCTAACCCTAACCCTAACCCATACCCTACGCCGTACCCGAACCCCTCCCCGAACCCATACCCCAAGCCGTACCCTAACCCTAACCCTAAGCCTAACCCTAACCCTAGGCTACCCTTGACTGCTTCTGCCTCCAATAGATTTCCTAAGCACTAGTGTTTTAAGGAACAGCTTAAAAAGAGAATCCTAAAGTGATTTCTTTATAATGGATGTGTTCCTTATCTTATCCTAGTGTCTAAACTCTTCTCCATGGCTGGAACCCCAAATAATATTCCTTTACGTGCTAAGGGGTATCTAGAGAGTGGGATAGGTTTAATAACTACCCTAACCCTAACGCGTACCCTAACCCTAACCCCTACCCTAACCCTAACACGTACCCTAATCCTAACCCGTACCCTAAACCGAGCCCTAACCCTAACACTAACCCTAACCCTAACCCTAACCCATACCCTACGCCGTACCCGAAACCCTCCCCGAACCCGTACCCTAAGCCGTACCCTAAGCCTAACCCTAAGCCTAACCCTAACCCTAGGCTACCCTTGACTGCTTCTGCCTCCAATAGATTTCCTAAGTACTAGTGTTTTAAGGAACAGCTTAAAAAGAGAATCCTAATGTGATTTCTTTATAATGGGTGTGTTCCTTATCTTATCCTAGTGTCTAAACTCTTCTCCATGGCAGGACCCTCAAATAATATTCCTTTACGTGCTAAGGGGTATCTAGAGAGTGGGATAGGTTTAATAACTACCCTAACCCTAACACGTACCTTAACCCTAACCCCTACCCTAACCCTAACACGTACCCTAATCCTAACCCGTACCCTAAACCGAGCCCTAACCCTAACACTAACCCTAACCCTAACCCTAACCCATACCCTACGCCGTACCCGCACCCCTCCCCGAACCCGTACCCTAAGCCGTACCCTAAGCCTAACCCTAAGCCTAACCCTAACCCTAGGCTACCCTTGACTGCTTCTGCCTCCAATAGATTTCCTAAGCACTAGTGTTTTAAGGAACAGCTTAAAAAGAGAATCCTAATGTGATTTCTTTATAATGGGTGTGTTCCTTATCTTATCCTAGTGTCTAAACTCTTCTCCATGGCTGGACCCCCAAATAATATTCCTTTACGTGCTAAGGGGTATCTAGAGAGTGGGATAGGTTTAATAACTACCCTAACCCTAACGCGTACCCTAACCCTAACACCTACCCTAACCCTAACACGTACCCTAATCCTAACCCGTACCCTAAACCGAGCCCTAACCCTAACACTAACCCTAACCCTAACCCTAACCCATACCCTACGCCGTACCCGAACCCCTCCCCGAACCCATTCCCCAAGCCGTACCCTAAACCTAACCCTAAGCCTAACCCTAACCCTAGGCTACCCTTGACTGCTTCTGCCTCCAATAGATTTCCTAAGCACTAGTGTTTTAAGGAACAGCTTAAAAAGAGAATCCTAAAGTGATTTCTTTATAATGGGTGTGTTCCTTATCTTATCCTAGTGTCTAAACTATTCTCCATGGCTGAACCCCCAAATAATATTCCTTTACGTGCTAAGGGGTATCTAGAGAGTGGGATAGGTTTAATAACTACCCTAACCCTAACGCGTACCCTAACCCTAACCCCTACCCTAACCCTAACACGTACCCTAATCCTAACCCGTACCCTAAACCGAGCCCTAACCCTAACACTAACCCTAACCCTAACCCTAACCCATACCCTACGCCGTACCCACACCCCTCCCCGAACCCGTACCCTAAGCCGTACCCTAAGCCTAACCCTAAGCCTAACCCTAACCCTAGGCTACCCTTGACTGCTTCTGCCTCCAATAGATTTCCTAAGCACTAGTGTTTTAAGGAACAGCTTAAAAAGAGATTCCTAATGTGATTTCTTTATAATGGGTGTGTTCCTTATCTTATCCTAGTGTCTAAACTCTTCTCCATGGCTGCACCCCCAAATAATATTACCTTACGTGCTAAGGGGTATCTAGAGAGTGGGATAGGTTTAATAACTACCCTAACCCTAATGCGTACTCTAACCCTAACCCCTACCCTAACACTAACACGTACCCTAATCCTAACCCGTACCCTAAACCGAGCCCTAACCCTAACACTAACACTAACCCTAACCCTAACCCATACCCTACGCCGTACCCGAACCCCTCCCCAAACCCGTACCCTAAGCCGTACCCTAAGCCTAACCCTAAGCCTAACACTAACCCTAGGCTACCCTTGACTGCTTCTGCCTCCAATAGATTTCCTAAGCACTAGTGTTTTAAGCAACAGCTTAAAAAGAGAATCCTAATGTGATTTCTTTATAATGGGTGTGTTCCTTATCTTATCCTAGTGTCTAAATTCTTCTCCATGGCTGGACCCCCAAATAATATTCCTTTACGTGCTAAGGGGTATCTAGAGAGTGGGATAGGTTTACTAACTACCCTAACCCTAACGCGTACCCTAACCCTAACCCCTACCCTAACCCTAACACGTACCCTAATCCTAACCCGTACCCTAAACCGAGCCCTAACCCTAACACTAACCCTAACCCTAACCCTAACCCATACCCTACGCCGTACCCGCACCCCTCCCCGAACCCATACCCTAAGCCGTACCCTAAGCCTAACCCTAAGCCTAACCCTAACCCTAGGCTACCCTTGACTGCTTTTGCCTCCAATAGATTTCCTAAGCACTAGTGTTTTAAGGAACAGCTTAAAAAGAGAATCCTAATGTGATTTCTTTAAAATGGGTGTGTTCCTTATCTTATCCTAGTGTCTAAACTCTTCTCCATGGCTGCACCCCCAAATAATATTCCCTTACGTGCTAAGGGGTATCTAGAGAGTGGGATAGGTTTAATAACTACCCTAACCCTAACGCGTACCCTAACCCTAACCCCTACCCTAACCCTAACACGTACCCTAATCCTAACCTGTACCCTAAACCGAGCCCTAACCCTAACACTAACCCTAACCCTAACCCATACCCTACGCCGTACCCGCACCCCTCCCCGAACCCGAACCCTAAGCCATACCCTAAACCTAACCCTAAGCCTAACCCTAACCCTAGGCTACCCTTGACTGCTTCTGCCTCCAATAGATTTCCTAAGCACTAGTGTTTTAAGGAACAGCTTAAAAAGAGAATCCTAATGTGATTTCTTTATAATGGGTGTGTTCCTTATCTTATCCTAGTGTCTAAACTTTTCTCCATGGCTGGACCCCCAAATAATATTCCTTTACGTGCTAAGCGGGAGCTAGAGAGTGGGATAGGTTTACTAACTACCCTAGCCCTAACGCGTAACCTAACCCTAACCCCTACCCTAACCCTAACACGTACCCTAATCCTAAACCGTACCCTAAACCGAGCCCTAACCCTAACACTAACCCTAACCCTAACCCTAACCCATACCCTACGCCGTACCCGAACCCCTCCCCGAACCCATACCCCAAGCCGTACCCTAACCCTAACCCTAAGCCTAACCCTAACCCTAGGCTACCCTTGACTGCTTCTGCCTCCAATAGATTTCCTAAGCACTAGTGTTTTAAGGAACAGCTTAAAAAGAGAATCCTAAAGTGATTTCTTTATAATGGGTGTGTTCCTTATCTTATCCTAGTGTCTAAACTCTTCTCCATGGCTGGACCCCCAAATAATATTCCTTTACGTGCTAAGGGGTATCTAGAGAGTGGGATAGGTTTAATAACTACCCTAACCCTAACGCGTACCCTAACCCTAACCCCTACCCTAACCCTAACACGTACCCTAATCCTAACCCGTACCCTAAACCGAGCCCTAACCCTAACACTAACCCTAACCCTAACCCTAACCCATACCCTACGCCGTACCCGAAACCCTCCCCGAACCCGTACCCTAAGCCGTACCCTAAGCCTAACCCTAAGCCTAACCCTAACCCTAGGCTACCCTTGACTGCTTCTGCCTCCAATAGATTTCCTAAGCACTAGTGTTTTAAGGAACAGCTTAAAAAGAGAATCCTAATGTGATTTCTTTATAATGGGTGTGTTCCTTATCTTATCCTAGTGTCTAAACTCTTCTCCATGGCTGGACCCTAAAATAATATTCCTTTACGTGCTAAGGGGTATCTAGAGAGTGGGATAGGTTTAATAACTACCCTAACCCTAACGCGTACCCTAACCCTAACCCCTACCCTAACCCTAACACGTACCCTAATCCTAACCCGTACCCTAAACCGAGCCCTAACCCTAACACTAACCCTAACCCTAACCCTAACCCATACCCTATGCCGTACCCGCACCCCTCCCCGAACCCGTACCCTAAGCCGTACCCTAAGCCTAACCCTAAGCCTAACCCTAACCCTAGGCTACCCTTGAGTGCTTCTGCCTCCAATAGATTTCCTAAGCACTAGTGTTTTAAGGAACAGCTTAAAAAGAGAATCCTAATGTGATTTCTTTATAATGGGTGTGTTCCTTATCTTATCCTAGTGTCTAAACTCTTCTCCATGGCTGGACCCCCAAATAATATTCCTTTACGTGCTAAGGGGTATCTAGAGAGTGGGATAGGTTTAATAACTACCCTAACCCTAACGCGTACCCTAAACCTAACCCCTACCCTAACCCTAACACGTACCCTAATCCTAACCCGTACCCTAAACCGAGCCCGAACCCTAACACTAACCCTAAACCTAACCCTAACCCATACCCTACGCCGTACCCGAACCCCTCCCCGAACCCATTCCCCAAGCCGTACCCTAAACCTAACCCTAAGCCTAACCCTAACCCTAGGCTACCCTTGACTGCTTCTGCCTCCAATAGATTTCCTAAGCACTAGTGTTTTAAGGAACAGCTTAAAAAGAGAATCCTAAAGTGATTTCTTTATAATGGGTGTGTTCCTTATCTTATCCTAGTGTCTAAACTCTTCTCCATGGCTGGACCCCCAAATAATATTCCTTTACGTGCTAAGGGGTATCTAGAGAGTGGGATAGGTTTAATAACTACCCTAACCCTAACGCGTACCCTAACCCTAACCCCTACCCTAACCCTAACACGTACCCTAATCCTAACCCGTACCCTAAACCGAGCCCTAACCCTAACACTAACCCTAACCCTAACCCTAACCCATACCCTACGCCGTACCCGAAACCCTCCCCGAACCCGTACCCTAAGCCGTACCCTAAGCCTAACCCTAAGCCTAACCCTAACCCTAGGCTACCCTTGACTGCTTCTGCCTCCAATAGATTTCCTAAGCACTAGTGTTTTAAGGAACAGCTTAAAAAGAGAATCCTAATGTGATTTCTTTATAATGGGTGTGTTCCTTATCTTATCCTAGTGTCTAAACTCTTCTCCATGGCTGGACCCCCAAATAATATTCCTTTACGTGCTAAGGGGGAGCTAGAGAGTGGGATAGGTTTACTAACTACCCTAGCCCTAACGAGTAACCTAACCCTAACCCCTACCCTAACCCTAACACGTACCCTAATCCTAAACCGTACCCTAAACCGAGCCCTAACCCTAACACTAACCCTAACCCTAACCCTAACCCATACCCTACGCTGTACCCGAACCCCTCCCCGAACCCATACCCCAAGCCGTACCCTAACCCTAACCCTAAGCCTAACCCTAACCCTAGGCTACCCTTGACTGCTTCTGCCTCCAATAGATTTCCTAAGCACTAGTGTTTTAAGGAACAGCTTAAAAAGAGAATCCTAAAGTGATTTCTTTATAATGGGTGTGTTCCTTATCTTATCCTAGTGTCTAAACTCTTCTCCATGGCTGGACCCCCAAATAATATTCCTTTACGTGCTAAGGGGTATCTAGAGAGTGGGATAGGTTTAATAACTACCCTAACCCTAACGCGTACCCTAACCCTAACCCCTACCCTAACCCTAACACGTACCCTAATCCTAACCCGTACCCTAAACCGAGCCCTAACCCTAACACTAACCCTAACCCTAACCCTAACCCATACCCTACGCCGTACCCGAAACCCTCCCCGAACCCGTACCCTAAGCCGTACCCTAAGCCTAACCCTAAGCCTAACCCTAACCCTAGGCTACCCTTGACTGCTTCTGCCTCCAATAGATTTCCTAAGCACTAGTGTTTTAAGGAACAGCTTAAAAAGAGAATCCTAAAGTGATTTCTTTATAATGGGTGTGTTCCTTATCTTATCCTAGTGTCTAAACTCTTCTCCATGGCTGGACCCCCAAATAATATTCCTTTACGTGCTAAGGGGTATCTAGAGAGTGGGATAGGTTTAATAACTACCCTAACCCTAACGCGTACCCTAACCCTAACCCCTACCCTAACCCTAACACGTACCCTAATCCTAACCCGTACCCTACACCGAGCCCTAACCCTAACACTAACCCTAACCCTAACCCTAACCCATACCCTACGCCGTACCCGAACCCCTCCCCGAACCCATTCCCCAAGCCGTACCCTAAACCTAACCGTAAGCCTAACCCTAACCCTAGGCTACCCTTGACTGCTTCTGCCTCCAATAGATTTCCTAAGCACTAGTGTTTTAAGGAACAGCTTAAAAAGAGAATCCTAAAGTGATTTCTTTATAATGGGTGTGTTCCTTATCTTATCCTAGTGTCTAAACTCTTCTCCATGGCTGGACCCCCAAATAATATTCCTTTACGTGCTAAGGGGTATCTAGAGAGTGGGATAGGTTTAATAACTACCCTAACCCTAACGCGTACCCTAACCCTAACCCCTACCCTAACCCTAACACGTACCCTAATCCTAACCCGTACCCTAAACCGAGCCCTAACCCTAACACTAACCCTAACCCTAACCCTAACCCATACCCTACGCCGTACCCACCCCCCTCCCCGAACCCGTACCCTAAGCCGTACCCTAAGCCTAACCCTAAGCCTAACCCTAACCCTAGGCTACCCTTGACTGCTTCTGCCTCCAATAGATTTCCTAAGCACTAGTGTTTTAAGGAACAGCTTAAAAAGAGAATCCTAATGTGATTTCTTTATAATGGGTGTGTTCCTTATCTTATCCTAGTGTCTAAATTCTTCTCCATGGCTGGACCCCCAAATAATATTCCTTTACGTGCTAAGGGGTATCTAGAGAGTGGGATAGGTTTACTAACTACCCTAACCCTAACGCGTACCCTAACCCTAACCCCTACCCTAACCCTAACACGTACCCTAATCCTAACCCGTACCCTAAACCGAGCCCTAACCCTAACACTAACCCTAACCCTAACCCTAACCCATACCCTACGCCGTACCCGCACCCCTCCCCGAACCCGTACCTTAAGCCGTACCCTAAGCCTAACCCTAAGCCTAACCCCAACCCTAGGCTACCCTTGACTGCTTCTGCCTCCAATAGATTTCCTAAGCACTAGTGTTTTAAGGAACAGCTTAAAAAGAGAATCCTAATGTGATTTCTTTAAAATGGGTGTGTTCCTTATCTTATCCTAGTGTCTAAACTCTTCTCCATGGCTGCACACCCAAATAATATTCCCTTACGTGCTAAGGGGTATCTAGAGAGTGGGATAGGTTTAATAACTACCCTAACCCTAACGCGTACCCTAACGCTAACCCCTACCCTAACCCTAACACGTACCCTAATCCTAACCTGTACCCTAAACCGAGCCCTAACCCTAACACTAACCCTAACCCTAACCCATACCCTACGCCGTACCCGCACCCCTCCCCGAACCCGTACCCTAAGCCATACCCTAAACCTAACCCTAAGCCTAACCCTAACCCTAGGCTACCCTTGACTGCTTCTGCCTCCAATTGATTTCCTAAGCAGTAGTGTTTTAAGGAACAGCTTAAAAAGAGAATCCTAATGTGATTTCATTATAATGGGTGTGTTCCTTATCTTATCCTAGTGTCTAAACTCTTCTCCATGGCTGGACCCCCAAATAATATTCCTTTACGTGCTAAGGGGGAGCTAGAGAGTGGGATAGGTTTACTAACTACCCTAGCCCTAACGCGTAACCTAACCCTAACCCCTACCCTAACCCTAACACGTACCCTAATCCTAACCCGTACCCTAAACCGAGCCCTAACCCTAACACTAACCCTAACCCATACCCTACGCCGTACCCGAACCCCTCCCCGAACCCATACCCCAAGCCGTACCCTAACCCTAACCCTAAGCCTAACCCTAACCCTAGGCTACCCTTGACTGCTTCTGCCTCCAATAGATTTCCTAAGCACTAGTGTTTTAAGGAACAGCTTAAAAAGAGAATCCTAAAGTGATTTCTTTATAATGGGTGTGTTCCTTATCTTATCCTAGTGTCTAAACTCTTCTCCATGGCTGGACCCCCAAATAATATTCCTTTACGTGCTAAGGGGTATCTAGAGAGTGGGATAGGTTTAATAACTACCCTAACCCTAACGCGTACCCTAACCCTAACTCCTATCCTAACCCTAACACGTACCCTAATCCTAACCCGTACCCTAAACCGAGCGCTAACCCTAACACTAACCCAAACCCTAACCCTAACCCATACCCTACGCCGTACCCACACCCCTCCCCGAACCCGTACCCTAAGCCGTACCCTAAGCCTAACCCTAAGCCTAACCCTAACCCTAGGCTACCCTTGACTGCTTCTGCCTCCAATAGATTTCCTAAGCACTAGTGTTTTAAGGAACAGCTTAAAAAGAGAATCCTAATGTGATTTCTTTATAATGGGTGTGTTCCTTATCTTATCCTAGTGTCTAAACTCTTCTCCATGGCTGCACCCCCAAATAATATTGCCTTACGTGCTAAGGGGTATCTAGAGAGTGGGATAGGTTTAATAACTACCCTAACCCTAATGCGTACTCTAACCCTAACCCCTACCCTAACACTAACACGTACCCTAATCCTAACCCGTACCCTAAACCGAGCCCTACCCCTAACACTAACACTAACCCTAACCCTAACCCATACCCTACGCCGTACCCGAACCCCTCCCCAAACCCGTACCCTAAGCCGTACCCTAAGCCTAACCCTAAGCCTAACCCTAACCCTAGGCTACCCTTGACTGCTTCTGCCTCCAATAGATTTCCTAAGCACTAGTGTTTTAAGCAACAGCTTAAAAAGAGAATCCTAATGTGATTTCTTTATAATGGGTGTGTTCCTTATCTTATCCTAGTGTCTAAACTCTTCTCCATGGCTGGACCCCCAAATAATATTCCTTTACGTGCTAAGGGGTATCTAGAGAGTGGGATAGGTTTAATAACTACCCTAACCCTAACGCGTACCCTAACCCTAACCCCTACCCTAACCCTAACACGTACCCTAATCCTAACCCGTACCCTAAACCGAGCCCTAACCCTAACACTAACCCTAACCCTAACCCTAACCCATACCCTACGCCGTACCCGAAACCCTCCCCGAACCCGTACCCTAAGCCGTACCCTAAGCCTAACCCTAAGCCTAACCCTAACCCTAGGCTACCCTTGACTGCTTCTGCCTCCAATAGATTTCCTAAGCACTAGTGTTTTAAGGAACAGCTTAAAAAGAGAATCCTAATGTGATTTCTTTATAATGGGTGTGTTCCTTATCTTATCCTAGTGTCTAAACTCTTCTCCATGGCTGGACCCTCAAATAATATTCCTTTACGTGCTAAGGGGTATCTAGAGAGTGGGATAGCTTTAATAACTACCCTAACCCTAACGCGTACCCTAACCCTAACCCCTACCCTAACCCTAACACGTACCCTAATCCTAACCCGTACGCTAAACCGAGCCCTAACCCTAACCCTAACCCATACCCTACGCCGTACCCACCCCCCTCCCCGAACCCGTACCCTAAGCCGTACCCTAAGCCTAACCCTAAGCCTAACCCTAACCCTAGGCTACCCTTGACTGCTTCTGCCTCCAATAGATTTCCTAAGCACTAGTGTTTTAAGGAACAGCTTAAAAAGAGAATCCTAATGTGATTTCTTTATAATGGGTGTGTTCCTTATCTTATCCTAGTGTCTAAATTCTTCTCCATGGCTGGACCCCCAAATAATATTCCTTTACGTGCTAAGGGGTATCTAGAGAGTGGGATAGGTTTACTAACTACCCTAACCCTAACGCGTACCCTAACCCTAACCCGTACCCTAACCCTAACACGTACCCTAATCCTAACCCGTACCCTAAACCGAGCCCTAACCCTAACACTAACCCTAACCCTAACCCTAACCCATACCCTACGCCGTACCCGCACCCCTCCCCGAACCCGTACCTTAAGCCGTACCCTAAGCCTAACCCTAAGCCTAACCCTAACCCTAGGCTACCCTTGACTGCTTCTGCCTCCAATAGATTTCCTAAGCACTAGTGTTTTAAGGAACAGCTTAAAAAGAGAATCCTAATGTGATTTCTTTAAAATGGGTGTGTTCCTTATCTTATCCTAGTGTCTAAACTCTTCTCCATGGCTGCACCCCCAAATAATATTCCCTTACGTGCTAAGGGGTATCTAGAGAGTGGGATAGGTTTAATAACTACCCTAACCCTAACGCGTACCCTAACGCTAACCCCTACCCTAACCTTAACACGTACCCTAATCCTAACCTGTACCCTAAACCGAGCCCTAACCCTAACACTAACCCTAACCCTAACCCATACCCTACGCCGTACCCGCACCCCTCCCCGAACCCGTACCCTAAGCCATACCCTAAACCTAACCCTAAGCCTAACCCTAACCCTAGGCTACCCTTGACTGCTTCTGCCTCCAATTGATTTCCTAAGCACTAGTGTTTTAAGGAACAGCTTAAAAAGAGAATCCTAATGTGATTTCTTTATAATGGGTGTGTTCCTTATCTTATCCTAGTGTCTAAACTCTTCTCCATGGCTGGACCCCCAAATAATATTCCTTTACGTGCTAAGGGGGAGCTAGAGAGTGGGATAGGTTTACTAACTACCCTAGCCCTAACGAGTAACCTAACCCTAACCCCTACCCTAACCCTAACACGTACCCTAATCCTAAACCGTACCCTAAACCGAGCCCTAACCCTAACACTAACCCTAACCCTAACCCTAACCCATACCCTACGCCGTACCCGAACCCCTCCCCGAACCCATACCCCAAGCCGTACCCTAACCCTAACCCTAAGCCTAACCCTAACCCTAGGCTACCCTTGACTGCTTCTGCCTCCAATAGATTTCCTAAGCACTAGTGTTTTAAGGAACAGCTTAAAAAGAGAATCCTAAAGTGATTTCTTTATAATGGGTGTGTTCCTTATCTTATCCTAGTGTCTAAACTCTTCTCCATGGCTGGACCCCCAAATAATATTCCTTTACGTGCTAAGGGGTATCTAGAGAGTGGGATAGGTTTAATAACTACCCTAACCCTAACGCGTACCCTAACCCTAACCCCTACCCTAACCCTAACACGTACCCTAATCCTAACCCGTACCCTAAACCGAGCCCTAACCCTAACACTAACCCTAACCCTAACCCTAACCCATACCCTACGCCGTACCCGAACCCCTCCCCGAACCCATTCCCCAAGCCGTACCCTAAACCTAACCCTAAGCCTAACCCTAACCCTAGGCTACCCTTGACTGCTTCTGCCTCCAATAGATTTCCTAAGCACTAGTGTTTTAAGGAACAGCTTAAAAAGAGAATCCTAAAGTGATTTCTTTATAATGGGTGTGTTCCTTATCTTATCCTAGTGTCTAAACTCTTCTCCATGGCTGCACCCCCAAATAATATTCCTTTACGTGCTAAGGGGTATCTAGAGAGTGGGATAGGTTTAATAACTACCCTAACCCTAACGCGTACCCTAACCCTAACCCCTACCCTAACCCTAACACGTACCCTAATCCTAACCCGTACCCTAAACCGAGCCCTAACCCTAACACTAACCCTAACCCTAACCCTAACCCATACCCTACGCCGTACCCACCCCCCTCCCCGAACCCGTACCCTAAGCCGTACCCTAAGCCTAACCCTAAGCCTAACCCTAACCCTAGGCTACCCTTGACTGCTTCTGCCTCCAATAGATTTCCTAAGCACTAGTGTTTTAAGGAACAGCTTAAAAAGAGAATCCTAATGTGATTTCTTTATAATGGGTGTGTTCCTTATCTTATCCTAGTGTCTAAATTCTTCTCCATGGCTGGACCCCCAAATAATATTCCTTTACGTGCTAAGGGGTATCTAGAGAGTGGGATAGGTTTACTAACTACCCTAACCCTAACGCGTACCCTAACCCTAACCCCTACCCTAACCCTAACACGTACCCTAATCCTAACCCGTACCCTAAACCGAGCCCTAACCCTAACACTAACCCTAACCCTAACCCTAACCCATACCCTACGCCGTACCCGCACCCCTCCCCGAACCCGTACCTTAAGCCGTACCCTAAGCCTAACCCTAAGCCTAACCCTAACCCTAGGCTACCCTTGACTGCTTCTGCCTCCAATAGATTTCCTAAGCACTAGTGTTTTAAGGAACAGCTTAAAAAGAGAATCCTAATGTGATTTCTTTAAAATGGGTGTGTTCCTTATCTTATCCTAGTGTCTAAACTCTTCTCCATGGCTGCACCCCCAAATAATATTCCCTTACGTGCTAAGGGGTATCTAGAGAGTGGGATAGGTTTAATAACTACCCTAACCCTAACGCGTACCCTAACGCTAACCCCTACCCTAACCTTAACACGTACCCTAATCCTAACCTGTACCCTAAACCGAGCCCTAACCCTAACACTAACCCTAACCCTAACCCATACCCTACGCCGTACCCGCACCCCTCCCCGAACCCGTACCCTAAGCCATACCCTAAACCTAACCCTAAGCCTAACCCTAACCCTAGGCTACCCTTGACTGCTTCTGCCTCCAATTGATTTCCTAAGCACTAGTGTTTTAAGGAACAGCTTAAAAAGAGAATCCTAATGTGATTTCTTTATAATGGGTGTGTTCCTTATCTTATCCTAGTGTCTAAACTCTTCTCCATGGCTGGACCCCCAAATAATATTCCTTTACGTGCTAAGGGGGAGCTAGAGAGTGGGATAGGTTTACTAACTACCCTAGCCCTAACGAGTAACCTAACCCTAACCCCTACCCTAACCCTAACACGTACCCTAATCCTAAACCGTACCCTAAACCGAGCCCTAACCCTAACACTAACCCTAACCCTAACCCTAACCCATACCCTACGCCGTACCCGAACCCCTCCCCGAACCCATACCCCAAGCCGTACCCTAACCCTAACCCTAAGCCTAACCCTAACCCTAGGCTACCCTTGACTGCTTCTGCCTCCAATAGATTTCCTAAGCACTAGTGTTTTAAGGAACAGCTTAAAAAGAGAATCCTAAAGTGATTTCTTTATAATGGGTGTGTTCCTTATCTTATCCTAGTGTCTAAACTCTTCTCCATGGCTGGACCCCCAAATAATATTCCTTTACGTGCTAAGGGGTATCTAGAGAGTGGGATAGGTTTAATAACTACCCTAACCCTAACGCGTACCCTAACCCTAACCCCTACCCTAACCCTAACACGTACCCTAATCCTAACCCGTACCCTAAACCGAGCCCTAACCCTAACACTAACCCTAACCCTAACCCTAACCCATACCCTACGCCGTACCCGAACCCCTCCCCGAACCCATTCCCCAAGCCGTACCCTAAACCTAACCCTAAGCCTAACCCTAACCCTAGGCTACCCTTGACTGCTTCTGCCTCCAATAGATTTCCTAAGCACTAGTGTTTTAAGGAACAGCTTAAAAAGAGAATCCTAAAGTGATTTCTTTATAATGGGTGTGTTCCTTATCTTATCCTAGTGTCTAAACTCTTCTCCATGGCTGCACCCCCAAATAATATTCCTTTACGTGCTAAGGGGTATCTAGAGAGTGGGATAGGTTTAATAACTACCCTAACCCTAACGCGTACCCTAACCCTAACCCCTACCCTAACCCTAACACGTACCCTAATCCTAACCCGTACCCTAAACCGAGCCCTAACCCTAACACTAACCCTAACCCTAACCCTAACCCATACCCTACGCCGTACCCACCCCCCTCCCCGAACCCGTACCCTAAGCCGTACCCTAAGCCTAACCCTAAGCCTAACCCTAACCCTAGGCTACCCTTGACTGCTTCTGCCTCCAATAGATTTCCTAAGCACTAGTGTTTTAAGGAACAGCTTAAAAAGAGAATCCTAATGTGATTTCTTTATAATGGGTGTGTTCCTTATCTTATCCTAGTGTCTAAATTCTTCTCCATGGCTGGACCCCCAAATAATATTCCTTTACGTGCTAAGGGGTATCTAGAGAGTGGGATAGGTTTACTAACTACCCTAACCCTAACGCGTACCCTAACCCTAACCCCTACCCTAACCCTAACACGTACCCTAATCCTAACCCGTACCCTAAACCGAGCCCTAACCCTAACACTAACCCTAACCCTAACCCTAACCCATACCCTACGCCGTACCCGCACCCCTCCCCGAACCCGTACCTTAAGCCGTACCCTAAGCCTAACCCTAAGCCTAACCCCAACCCTAGGCTACCCTTGACTGCTTCTGCCTCCAATAGATTTCCTAAGCACTAGTGTTTTAAGGAACAGCTTAAAAAGAGAATCCTAATGTGATTTCTTTAAAATGGGTGTGTTCCTTATCTTATCCTAGTGTCTAAACTCTTCTCCATGGCTGCACACCCAAATAATATTCCCTTACGTGCTAAGGGGTATCTAGAGAGTGGGATAGGTTTAATAACTACCCTAACCCTAACGCGTACCCTAACGCTAACCCCTACCCTAACCCTAACACGTACCCTAATCCTAACCTGTACCCTAAACCGAGCCCTAACCCTAACACTAACCCTAACCCTAACCCATACCCTACGCCGTACCCGCACCCCTCCCCGAACCCGTACCCTAAGCCATACCCTAAACCTAACCCTAAGCCTAACCCTAACCCTAGGCTACCCTTGACTGCTTCTGCCTCCAATTGATTTCCTAAGCAGTAGTGTTTTAAGGAACAGCTTAAAAAGAGAATCCTAATGTGATTTCATTATAATGGGTGTGTTCCTTATCTTATCCTAGTGTCTAAACTCTTCTCCATGGCTGGACCCCCAAATAATATTCCTTTACGTGCTAAGGGGGAGCTAGAGAGTGGGATAGGTTTACTAACTACCCTAGCCCTAACGCGTAACCTAACCCTAACCCCTACCCTAACCCTAACACGTACCCTAATCCTAACCCGTACCCTAAACCGAGCCCTAACCCTAACACTAACCCTAACCCATACCCTACGCCGTACCCGAACCCCTCCCCGAACCCATACCCCAAGCCGTACCCTAACCCTAACCCTAAGCCTAACCCTAACCCTAGGCTACCCTTGACTGCTTCTGCCTCCAATAGATTTCCTAAGCACTAGTGTTTTAAGGAACAGCTTAAAAAGAGAATCCTAAAGTGATTTCTTTATAATGGGTGTGTTCCTTATCTTATCCTAGTGTCTAAACTCTTCTCCATGGCTGGACCCCCAAATAATATTCCTTTACGTGCTAAGGGGTATCTAGAGAGTGGGATAGGTTTAATAACTACCCTAACCCTAACGCGTACCCTAACCCTAACTCCTATCCTAACCCTAACACGTACCCTAATCCTAACCCGTACCCTAAACCGAGCCCTAACCCTAACACTAACCCAAACCCTAACCCTAACCCATACCCTACGCCGTACCCACACCCCTCCCCGAACCCGTACCCGAAGCCGTACCCTAAGCCTACCCCTAAGCCTAACCCTAACCCTAGGCTACCCTTGACTGCTTCTGCCTCCAATAGATTTCCTAAGCACTAGTGTTTTAAGGAACAGCTTAAAAAGAGAATCCTAATGTGATTTCTTTATAATGGGTGTGTTCCTTATCTTATCCTAGTGTCTAAACTCTTCTCCATGGCTGCACCCCCAAATAATATTGCCTTACGTGCTAAGGGGTATCTAGAGAGTGGGATAGGTTTAATAACTACCCTAACCCTAATGCGTACTCTAACCCTAACCCCTACCCTAACACTAACACGTACCCTAATCCTAACCCGTACCCTAAACCGAGCCCTACCCCTAACACTAACACTAACCCTAACCCTAACCCATACCCTACGCCGTACCCGAACCCCTCCCCAAACCCGTACCCTAAGCCGTACCCTAAGCCTAACCCTAAGCCTAACCCTAACCCTAGGCTACCCTTGACTGCTTCTGCCTCCAATAGATTTCCTAAGCACTAGTGTTTTAAGGAACAGCTTAAAAAGAGAATCCTAAAGTGATTTCTTTATAATGGGTGTGTTCCTTATCTTATCCTAGTGTCTAAACTCTTCTCCATGGCTGGACCCCCAAATAATATTCCTTTACGTGCTAAGGGGTATCTAGAGAGTGGGATAGGTTTAATAACTACCCTAACCCTAACGCGTACCCTAACCCTAACCCCTACCCTAACCCTAACACGTACCCTAATCCTAACCCGTACGCTAAACCGAGCCCTAACCCTAACCCTAACCCATACCCTACGCCGTACCCACCCCCCTCCCCGAACCCGTACCCTAAGCCGTACCCTAAGCCTAACCCTAAGCCTAACCCTAACCCTAGGCTACCCTTGACTGCTTCTGCCTCCAATAGATTTCCTAAGCACTAGTGTTTTAAGGAACAGCTTAAAAAGAGAATCCTAATGTGATTTCTTTATAATGGGTGTGTTCCTTATCTTATCCTAGTGTCTAAATTCTTCTCCATGGCTGGACCCCCAAATAATATTCCTTTACGTGCTAAGGGGTATCTAGAGAGTGGGATAGGTTTACTAACTACCCTAACCCTAACGCGTACCCTAACCCTAACCCCTACCCTAACCCTAACACGTACCCTAATCCTAACCCGTACCCTAAACCGAGCCCTAACCCTAACACTAACCCTAACCCTAACCCTAACCCATACCCTACGCCGTACCCGCACCCCTCCCCGAACCCGTACCTTAAGCCGTACCCTAAGCCTAACCCTAAGCCTAACCCTAACCCTAGGCTACCCTTGACTGCTTCTGCCTCCAATAGATTTCCTAAGCACTAGTGTTTTAAGGAACAGCTTAAAAAGAGAATCCTAATGTGATTTCTTTAAAATGGGTGTGTTCCTTATCTTATCCTAGTGTCTAAACTCTTCTCCATGGCTGCACCCCCAAATAATATTCCCTTACGTGCTAAGGGGTATCTAGAGAGTGGGATAGGTTTAATAACTACCCTAACCCTAACGCGTACCCTAACGCTAACCCCTACCCTAACCTTAACACGTACCCTAATCCTAACCTGTACCCTAAACCGAGCCCTAACCCTAACACTAACCCTAACCCTAACCCATACCCTACGCCGTACCCGCACCCCTCCCCGAACCCGTACCCTAAGCCATACCCTAAACCTAACCCTAAGCCTAACCCTAACCCTAGGCTACCCTTGACTGCTTCTGCCTCCAATTGATTTCCTAAGCACTAGTGTTTTAAGGAACAGCTTAAAAAGAGAATCCTAATGTGATTTCTTTATAATGGGTGTGTTCCTTATCTTATCCTAGTGTCTAAACTTTTCTCCATGGCTGGACCCCCAAATAATATTCCTTTACGTGCTAAGGGGGAGCTAGAGAGTGGGATAGGTTTACTAACTACCCTAGCCCTAACACGTAACCTAACCCTAACCCCTACCCTAACCCTAACACGTACCCTAATCCTAAACCGTACCCTAAACCGAGCCCTAACCCTAACACTAACCCTAACCCTAACCCTAACCCATACCCTACGCCGTACCTGAACCCCTCCCCGAACCCATACCCCAAGCCGTACCCTAACCCTAACCCTAAGCCTAACCCTAACCCTAGGCTACCCTTGACTGCTTCTGCCTCCAATAGATTACCTAAGCACTAGTGTTTTAAGGAACAGCTTAAAAAGAGAATCCTAAAGTGATTTCTTTATAATGGGTGTGTTCCTTATCTTATCCTAGTGTCTAAACTCTTCTCCATGGCTGGACCCCCAAATAATATTCCTTTACGTGCTAAGGGGTATCTAGAGAGTGGGATAGGTTTAATAACTACCCTAACCCTAACGCGTACCCTAACCCTAACCCCTACCCTAACCCTAACACGTACTCTAATCCTAAACCGTACCCTAAACCGAGCCCTAACCCTAACACTAACCCTAACCCTAACCCTAACCCATACCCTACGCCGTACCCGAAACCCTCCCCGAACCCGTACCCTAAGCCGTACCCTAAGCCTAACCCTAAGCCTAACCCTAACCCTAGGCTACCCTTGACTGCTTCTGCCTCCAATAGATTTCCTAAGCACTAGTGTTTTAAGGAACAGCTTAAAAAGAGAATCCTAATGTGATTTCTTTATAATGGGTGTGTTCCTTATCTTATCCTAGTGTCTAAACTCTTCTCCATGGCTGGACCCTCAAATAATATTCCTTTACGTGCTAAGGGGTATCTAGAGAGTGGGATAGGTTTAATAACTACCCTAACCCTAACGCGTACCCTAACCCTAACCCCTACCCTAACCCTAACACGTACCCTAATCCTAACCCGTACCCTAAACCGAGCCCTAACCCTAACACTAACCCTAACCCTAACCCTAACCCATACCCTACGCCGTACCCGCACCCCTCCCCGAACCCGTACCCTAAGCCGTACCCTAAGCCTAACCCTAAGCCTAACCCTAACCCTAGGCTACCCTTGACTGCTTCTGCCTCCAATAGATTTCCTAAGCACTAGTGTTTTAAGGAACAGCTTAAAAAGAGAATCCTAATGTAATTTCTTTATAATGGGTGTGTTCCTTATCTTATCCTAGTGTCTAAACTCTTCTCCAAGGCTGCACCCCCAAATAATATTCCCTTACGTGCTAAGGGGTATCTAGAGAGTGGGATAGGTTTAATAACTACCCTAACCCTAATGCGTACCCTAACCCTAACCCCTACCCTAACCCTAACACGTACCCTAATCCTAACCTGTACCCTAAACCGAGCCCTAACCCTAACACTAACCCTAACCCTAACCCTAACCCATACCCTACGCCGTACCCGCACCCCTCCCCGAACCCGTACCCTAAGCCATACCCTAAACCTAACCCTAAGCCTAACCCTAACCCTAGGCTACCCTTGACTGCTTCTGCCTCCAATTGATTTCCTAAGCAGTAGTGTTTTAAGGAACAGCTTAAAAAGAGAATCCTAATGTGATTTCTTTATAATGGGTGTGTTCCTTATCTTATCCTAGTGTCTAAACTCTTCTCCATGGCTGGACCCCCAAATAATAATCCTTTACGTGCTAAGGGGGAGCTAGAGAGTGGGATAGGTTTACTAACTACCCTAGCCCTAACGCGTAACCTAACCCTAACCCCTACCCTAACCCTAACACGTACCCTAATCCTAACCCGTACCCTAAACCGAGCCCTAACCCTAACACTAACCCTAACCCATACCCTACGCCGTACCCGAACCCCTCCCCGAACCCATACCCCAAGCCGTACCCTAACCCTAACCCTAAGCCTAACCCTAACCCTAGGCTACCCTTGACTGCTTCTGCCTCCAATAGATTTCCTAAGCACTAGTGTTTTAAGGAACAGCTTAAAAAGAGAATCCTAAAGTGATTTCTTTATAATGGGTGTGTTCCTTATCTTATCCTAGTGTCTAAACTCTTCTCCATGGCTGGACCCCCAAATAATATTCCTTTACGTGCTAAGGGGTATCTAGAGAGTGGGATAGGTTTAATAACTACCCTAACCCTAACGCGTACCCTAACCCTAACTCCTATCCTAACCCTAACACGTACCCTAATCCTAACCCGTACCCTAAACCGAGCCCTAACCCTAACACTAACCCTAACCCTAACCCTAACCCATACCCTACGCCGTACCCACACCCCTCCCCGAACCCGTACCCTAAGCCGTACCCTAAGCCTAACCCTAAGCCTAACCCTAACCCTAGGCTACCCTTGACTGCTTCTGCCTCCAATAGATTTCCTAAGCACTAGTGTTTTAAGGAACAGCTTAAAAAGAGAATCCTAAAGTGATTTCTTTATAATGGGTGTGTTCCTTATCTTATCCTAGTGTCTAAACTCTTCTCCATGGCTGCACCCCCAAATAATATTCCCTTACGTGCTAAGGGGTATCTAGAGAGTGGGATAGGTTTAATAACTACCCTAACCCTAACGCGTACCCTAACCCTAACCCCTACCCTAACCCTAACACGTACCCTAATCCTAACCTGTACCCTAAACCGAGCCCTAACCCTAACACTAACCCTAACCCTAACCCTAACCCATACCCTACGCCGTACCCGCAACCCTCCCCGAACCCGTACCCTAAGCCATACCCTAAACCTAACCCTAAGCCTAACCCTAACCCTAGGCTACCCTTGACTGCTTCTACCTCCAATTGATTTCCTAAGCAGTAGTGTTTTAAGGAACAGCTTAAAAAGAGAATCCTAATGTGATTTCTTTATAATGGGTGTGTTCCTTATCTTATCCTAGTGTCTAAACTCTTCTCCATGGCTGGACCCCCAAATAATATTCCTTTACGTGCTAAGGGGGAGCTAGAGAGTGGGATAGGTTTACTAACTACCCTAGCCCTAACGCGTAACCTAACCCTAACCCCTACCCTAACCCTAACACGTACCCTAATCCTAACCCGTACCCTAAACCGAGCCCTAACCCTAACACTAACCCTAACCCATACCCTACGCCGTACCCGAACCCCTCCCCGAACCCATACCCCAAGCCGTACCCTAACCCTAACCCTAAGCCTAACCCTAACCCTAGGCTACCCTTGACTGCTTCTGCCTCCAATAGATTTCCTAAGCACTAGTGTTTTAAGGAACAGCTTAAAAAGAGAATCCTAAAGTGATTTCTTTATAATGGGTGTGTTCCTTATCTTATCCTAGTGTCTAAACTCTTCTCCATGGCTGGACCCCCAAATAATATTCCTTTACGTGCTAAGGGGTATCTAGAGAGTGGGATAGGTTTAATAACTACCCTAACCCTAACGCGTACCCTAACCCTAACTCCTATCCTAACCCTAACACGTACCCTAATCCTAACCCGTACCCTAAACCGAGCCCTAACCCTAAC